>NC_072896.1:110320353-110620543 GCF_027943255.1 Anastrepha obliqua | reverse complement strand
GATTGAATGGTTGCATTTTTCAAAAGAAAATTTTAATTTTATTTGTTTGATAGATATTTTGTATGGATATAGAGAATGAGTTAACATTAACATAACATAACATAACATAACATAACATAACATAACATAACATAACATAACATAACATAACATAACGTAACATAACATAACATAACATAACATAACATAACATAACATAACATAACATAACATAACAAAACATAACATAACATAACATAACATAACATAACATAACATAACATAACATAACATAACATAACATAACATAACATAACATAACATAACATAACATAACATAACATAACATAACATAACATAACATAACATAACATAACATAACATAACATAACATAACATAACATAACATAACATAACATAACATAACATAACATAGCATAACATAACATAACATAACATAACATAACATAACATAACATAACATAACATAACATAACATAACATAACATAACATAACATAACATAACATAACATAACATAACATAACATAACATAACATAACATAACATAACATAACATAACATAACATAACATAACATAACATAACATAACATAACATAACATAACATAACATAACATAACATAACATAACATAACATAACATAACATAACATAACATAACATAACATAACATAACATAACATAACATAACATAACATAACATAACATAACATAACATAACATAACATAACATAACATAACATAACATAACATAACATAACATAACATAACATAACATAACATAACATAACATAACATTCTGTTCAAGCAAGGTAACGACGCATTTTTTGGTGCATGCAGCCGGCTACATAGAATTATAAGGTTGTCAAAAAAGTCTTGCGGTATTTTTATTGAATTTTCAATTGTTCATAAAATTGGTTATAATAATGCGATTTAAGTCAAATATGCCCCGTTTTGTTCGATGACGAGTTCCCAACGAGATGCCAACTTCATAATGCCCCTCTTATAGAAGCTCGCTTCCCTATTGTCAAAAAACTCGGAGAGCCAATTTTCACAGGACTCTCTTGAGGACAACTTCCGACTACCAAGCTCGTTCGCCATGGACAGAAGTAGGTGGTAATCACTTGGTGCGAGATCCGGACTATACGGTGGGTGCAAAAGAACCTCCCATCCGAGCTCCCGGAGCTTCTGGCGCGTCACTAAAGATGTGTGTGGCCTTGCGTTGTCCTGATGGAAGACAATTCGGCCTCTGTTGATCAAAGATGGCCTCTTCTTCATGAGTGCTGCATTCAAGCGGTCCGTTTATTGGCAGTACAGATCCGAGTTGAGCGTTTGGCCATAGGGGAGCAGCTCATAGTGGAGATTCCCTGCCAATCCCACCAAACACACAGAAGAACCTTCCTGGCCGTCAATCCAGGCTTGGCCACCGTCTGGGCAGCTTCACCGCTTTTCGACCACGACCGTTTGCGCTTCACGTTAACGTAAGTGACCCACTTTTCATCGCCAGTCACCACCCGCTTCAAAAACGGGTCGATTTTGTTGCGATTCAGAAGCGATTCGCATGCATCCATACGGGCAAAAATGTTTTCTTGCGTCAAGTCGTGTGGCACCCATACATCGAGCTTCTTTTTGAATCCAAGCTTCTTCAAATGGTTTATAACGGTTTGATGACTCATGCCCAGCTCTTGGCCGATGCTACGGCTGCTACTATGCCCGTCTCTTTCGATCAATTCAGCGATTTTATCGAAATTTTCGACGACAGGCCTTCCGGACCGTGGCGCATCTTCGATCACCTCTGCACCAGAACGAAAACGTTGAAACCATCGTTGTGCGGTGGAAATGGGAACTGTATCGGGTCCATAAACTGCACAAATTTTATTGGCAGCATGAGATGCATTTTTGCCTTTATCGTAGTAGTACTGTAAAATATGCCGTATTTTCTCTTTATTTTGCTCCATGTTTGCGACGCTATAACTCACGAACGAATAAAAGCAAACAACAATTAATCAAACACGTGTTAGCATGTGAAAAGAGCTTTCCAAAAAGCTCTAGCGTAAACCGATGCGACGAATACAACTAGAACTACGCGCTTGCAAAGACAGGCTTGCGGAAATACCGCAAGACTTTTTTGCCAACCTTATATAAGACGTTTTATCACGTCAAAAAATAATAATAACATTAAAACAACAGGTATTATTAACAAACTTGGTTTTATTTTAAATTCTTCAAGTAAATCAAATTAATAATAATCAATAAGAAGGCATATGTAAATACAAATACGTGAATTTATATATGTACATATGCGCATATACATACACATATACGCTCACTTAAGTAGGAGAGAGCAAGATGTCGAACGTTGCCGTTCGTTTGCTTTGTTTGCTTTGTCGTTCGCTCCGCGCTTTCGCTTGCAGTTCATTCAAGGTAACGGCAATGAGCAAGGTAACGACAAATGAGCAAGGTAACGGCAATGAGCAAGGTAACACTAATGAGCAAGGTAACGACACATTTTTTCCTGTGTGCAGCCTGTTAAATCGAATTATAAGACGTTATCACGTCAAAATATTTGCAATAAAAGAACATTACTAATAAAAAAAGCCTAAAATATAGCCGATATATGCAGATATGATGACTTATCGTGAGCATCTCTGGCAAGTTTTGCGAGTCTTTTTGCGCCCGCTATGGTGTGCTAGGGTCCAGAAATCGTAGGTATAGGATCGAATCGCATATATAGCTCAATTTAGTTTACACTCGGAATATTTCTTATCTATTTAGTATAAAATATATTTCCCTCATAAGTGTTTTGGTGGAGCCTCTTTCTTCTTCCTGAATAGAAAAAAATTATTGAGTTGGCTTTCAATAATTTATTTATAAGAGTAAATAAATTCAGTAGATCTTTATTTAAAGTTTAAATCTATTTTATCCCAGCAGTATTCTTTTTAAAAGATTTTGAAGGGTATTTCCTTTTCGAAATCTGTACTGACCCGTTTTTTTTTTTTGAAAGAACAAAAAATTTGTTCCGCGATTTTCTTTTCATTTCATTTATCATTAACTAAATATCCGACTTTTGTTATTGCTGATTTATGATTGTATGAAAAACTTACCCGTATATCTGCGTGACTGTCCTTTATTCGCCTCATTTCTTCGGCCAAACGAGCGAATAGCGCACGCGTTGCCAACTACTTGCCACAAATGTTTAACATTGCCAATTTTAATGCCGATTTAACGCGCCTGACTCAAAGTCTGTTAGGTAAAGGTTAAATTAGAGGTGCTATACCATAACGCTATAACCATAACTGTGGCCTTAATCATAACGCTATTTGATGTCTTCCATTAATGGTGTCATAACCGTAAACAGGCTATATTTGCATACGTAGTCATTTAACTATTCATTTGGAAAGTACATAAAATAAATTAAAAAAGAAGAGATGCGCCATCATAAGCATTTTATGCCAAAAGGAGAAAATTAAATATAAAAGGCGATGACGTGTCCATCTTCTCTAACATGGCTTGATTTGTCATACAAACACGGACAGCTTCGCATCAAGTCATATCTAAAAAATGTAAGAAATAAATAAAAGCCATGACCATGAAAAGAAGAGCAAGTGAAAATTGCAAATTAAAATTCACTGAAACAAATTGAAGTTAACGCGAAAACTAAAATCACATTAAACGTAACAAATCGGAAATCAGTTGTTTATGGTTATGATGAAAAAACAAATTTCAATTGATATCTCTGGTTACGGTTACAGTTATGGGAATTATGGTATGGAGTAACTAATCGAATCACTGGTTGGCCGTAACAACTGATTTGTATGGTTATGGATATGGCGCCATTATGCATTTTAAACTGTCAAAAATTCATCAAATGGCTAACTTCTGAAATGCTCCCTAAATATACAAAGTTACCCCTCAATTTTTGCTGCATACTTGAAGACGTAGTAAAGTGGTGCGCAAGGATGATAGATACCAGGTTTGCTCGTTAGGTATGGTGAAAAAAAATGTTGAGGGGAACTTTGGACTCCACGTCACTCGTTTTGTGTTTCTTTCTAAAAATCTTTTCTCCAAGAGTGGTGCGTATAATCGATGCAATGCTATCCAATAGCGGTAGAGAAATTATCACAAATTGTTTTTGTAATATATCATCCTATTACTGCACCAATAACAAACCTCTTCGCATATCACTTGACCTGAGTACAATAATAAGTGTGAAACCGAAATAGTCTATATTTTTGACAAAACCCTCTATTAATTAATTCCGTAGCGCACCGCTAGTTTGCTTCAAAATCGACTGCAAAATTCCTACCGAAGCCTCGGATAAACAGCAAAGCGAGTAGATTTGAAAGTTGCTATAATTAATTTTATTTACATATCGAAATATATTTTGAATCTCTTCGAAAATAAGCGAAAAAAATTATTTTTCATGTGTTACATATTCATACATTTATACACTCATGGACAATGAAATAGGTGTGCGAGATTTTGAGCAGTCTCGTCGGCTATTGTACTTTCATTTATTTATGAATCCGACCCAACATTTATCAAAGCATCCTTATTGGAGACGAGACGTGGATTTAATAGTATGGTCCGCAATCCAGACATCAAGCGAGTGAGTGGAAAGAGCAACGAATGAACAAAGACCAAAAAAAAATCATATCGTCTTCAGTCAAAAAAGTAAGCGATGTTCACGGTTCTCATGAATCACCCCACGAATGGATTGTACACCACCAATTGTTGCCAGAAGATCATATAATTAATAAGGACTATAATTTGGACGTTATGACACGTTTATGTGACGTAATTCGCCAAAAAAAGAATGAATTTGTGAACAAACAACTCGTGGATTTTGCACCGTTGCAAAGGGCCATCTTTATCCGTGAATTTTTTACCAAGAACGAAACGAAAACCATCCAATAGCCATCGAATTCATCCGATATAGTTGCCTGAGCTTTTTTTCTGTTTAATCGAGTGGAAGAAAACACTACGGAGAACGCGTTTTGACAGCCGAAAGGAAGTAATGAAAAAATCGAAGACGGCTATACCGAAAATAGAGCTCGAGAAGTGTTTCGAGAGCTAAATCAGACGCTAGCATAAGTGTGTTGCATTTGATGGGGAGTACTTTGAAGGCGATAATATCACTTTTGTATTTGTATTGTGAATCTTCATAATAAAGGATTTTCCAATAACAGGAGTTATTTTGAATCTATCATCTATATATGTACATGATTAACGATTTTTTATGGCCGGAATTGGATGGTATTGATCTGGACAACGTTGATTTTCACCAAGACGGCGCTACGTGCCACACAAGCAACGAAAAAAATGATATTTTACGGGAAAAGTTTCGGGACCGTGTTATCTTTCGAAGAGGTGATCACAATTGGCCACCGAAATCTTGAGATTCAACACCTTGTGACTTTTTTCTTTGGGACCACGTAAAAGAGAAGGTCTACGCCAACTGCCCTGGGTCGGTTCAAGACCTCAAAGATGGAATTCGTAAGGCTATCGAAGACATAGGGCAGCCACTTTGCAATTCGGTTATGGAAAATTTCATGAAATGGATATTGTCCTGTAAGCGTGGTCGTGGTGGTCATTTCCCTGATGTTATTTTCCACTATTAACGGCATATCTTCCTCTTTATAATGAAATTAACATCCGATCATTTATATTATTTTTAAGAAATAGCATTTTTCTTTGAATATCAAAGTAACACCCCTTATTGGAAAACTTTTATACCGAGAACTTTTTGATCAAGATGGTTGTTCAAATTTTTGAATTAAATTTTCTGAAATAATTTTTGGTACGCAGTTTTAGAATCCATTCAATTTTAATCACCTGAATTGCAATTTGGAAGTGGCTACAAAATGTCGTTGACTTTCGACAATTTTTTACTGATCGTAGCACGAAGTTTCTTCAGTGCAACGAACATTAGACAATTTTTTATGTGGAAAAAAGGAAAATGTGGGACCTACAGCCTTCGAATAGTAGTTGATTTTTTATAATAACTTTTGCATGCCAGAAATACACCCGGAAGTTTGCCATTGCCTGCCGAGGTCCAAACTTTTTTATAATTTTTGTGCCCACGGCGAGTTTTTAATACCTGCCGAATGGGAGTCAACCACAAATCGAATTCGGTGGTAGCGGCCGCATACGTATAAAGGGTGATCAGATTGGAGGTACTTTTTCCAATATGGTGTTTTTGACAGCTCACGACAAACTACTGTCAAACTAATAATTTTTGTTCAGCATTCATTGACAGTTCATCATGGAAAGACTTGCACTACAACAACGTTGTTAGGAAAATCGACGCTCTCTGAAAAGGCCAATTTATGGTGTTCAGCGATGAGGCCCAACTTTGGCTCATTGGCTACGACCATAAGTAAAATTGCCATATTTGGGCTAAATAGCAACCCAAAGCCTTTCAGAAACAATCATTACATCCATTGCAAATAATCGTTTGGTGCGGCTTATGGACTGGAGAAATCATCGGCACATATTTCTTCAAAGACAAAGCTGGCGCCAATGTAACAGTGAATGGCTAAGGCTATTGCGCTATGATAAACAACTTTTTGATTCCGAAAATTGAAGGTCGTAATCTCCACAACATTTCGTACTAACAAGATGGCGCTACTTGCCATACAGCCCGTGAAACAATCGATTTACTAAGTCATCATTTCGGTCACCAATTTATCTCTTGTCTCTCTCTCTTGCCACGGACCAGTGGATTGGCCACCAAGATCGTGTGATATCACACCTTTGGACTTTTATTTGTTTGAGTTTGTAAAGTCTGCATGCTCTGTGTATAAACCAGCTTCGATTGAGGCATCGGAAGCCAACACTGCTAAAGTTATTCATGAGAGACCGACCACCGAAGTCCTCCAGCGAGTCTTTCAAAATTGGTGTTTACGGATAGACGAATTAAGGCGCAGTTGCGGCCAACATTTGAAAGGGATTATCTTTATCTTCCTCAACCCCAAAAACTTATTCTTTCCATCCTTACTCCCGCACAATAGACTGCGCATTATTTGCATTGTGACTGCTAAAACAAGCGAAAACAAAGAAAACACACAGTTACACATTGCGTGCGTGGCGCCAGCAAGAGGAAGCGGGAAACCGCTGTAAGAGCGCAGACACACTAAATTTAACGAAGTCCTCAACCCACTGTGCGATCCTTTTGCAGAAAAATGTTAAACACAGATGGCGCTCCTAGCAGTAAGAAGGCGTTGTTCCTAAGCAACGACAGGTGGACATTCCCACTATTTAGGATTGGTAGTGTCAGGCTAATCACCCACCCTGTCAGAAATCAAAAACAGATTAACGAAAGAGAAAGAAGTGAACAAGGAAAACAAATTTTAACAAAATATAAGCAAATGTCTTGAATGGTTCTACACTAAAATAATAAAGATTGCCCAATCAATTTGAATGTTCATTGTTTTATTTAAATTTAAAGTCCAATACATCTAAATTGATCACCCTTTACATTTGTACTTATATTATAAATAAAAATAAGTAATTACCATCCATGACCCAGCTAAAACTGAAGCTTCGATTTTTCGCAATACTGTACTTATATAAACGCAATTTACACTTCACTTGAATTTAAAAATTTTTATTATCTGTTCAATCTGCTTTATTTAACAGCACTGCAGTTTGCATCAGACCATTGACATACATACATATTAGGGTATTATTCTGGTATCAGTCGTATTATTTTGCCATTAATGTTAGGGGCAAAAGGTAAGTACAAATAACTCGGCGAATGAATTTGGCAAGCAACATTTTACGCAAATATTTTAATAATATTTATGAATTGTTAAAATAACTTTATAACTTTTTTTATTGCAATGTCCTCAATGTTAACAGTCAAATATGTATTAAGGTAATGAAAACATTTTGGAAGGCTCTCTCAATTCAAAAAGAATGGATGGTTTTTGTTTAAAGAAATGCAAATAACTGGAATATTTTAGTAGGTCAAAACAAACTGTGTGCAGACTCTGTTGAAATCCGAAGAGTGGGAGATTGCGGGAGTTTGGCAGATTTTGTTGTTGCAGATATGAAGACCTAGAGGGAGTCTTCATTGCTTCAAATTTCAAGTTGTGAGATTCATAATTTTAGCAATACGTGGAACACCCGCACCGGCTTGCGCAGATCACTTGCTTCTCGAAGTTAGCAAAGTATGAAAGCTAATGTCGCAAATGTAGTAAGTGTTCTTCTTAGGACGCCGTCTCTACCTCGAAGCAATGCGGAAGCAGTCCCGGGGTGGAGGGAAAAATCCTAAAGAAGAGGAGGGATATTTTTAGTGGAATCACCTCACATGTAGTAGCGGCGGTTACTATATGGTGCGAAGACATTTTTAAACCAACCTCACCGCCAACAAAAAAATGTCGCAAATGTTGCTCTAATTTTGGAGGCAGGTAACAGAGTATATTTTACTAGTTTGGTTTTTTGTGTCTCCAAAGCAGTTGTATCCTTTTACCGGCAGCTTCAAAGCCCTTCTTTGATTAATTCAGTCTAAATTTTTGGAGTTAATTCAATTCAAAAATACTTATATATAGACCACTTTTTATTCAAAACCCTTATAAAAAAAAGCGTCAAAGTTTTGTAATGCCTGCAAATAAACAGATCTGGAATATATTTTTTTTAAATGACTTTTTGATGTGCCGGTAATTATTTTAATTAGCGAAGCTTTCAACATTTGCAAAGCAAACACATTGAAAGTTACAGATTTATTTGATTAATGAACAATTCAGAACGCATCAAGCATACAGACATACAGACATGCATCCCACTCGGGAATTTCGTAGTAAACTACTGGAAAAACTAACCTTTATTGCGGTTTCAGAATCACGTAGACGCCATACTGGGCTGAAAGAAATACTAACAAATGAAT
This sequence comes from Anastrepha obliqua, assembly GCF_027943255.1. Lineage (NCBI taxonomy): Eukaryota > Metazoa > Arthropoda > Insecta > Diptera > Tephritidae > Anastrepha > Anastrepha obliqua. The sequence goes on along the minus strand of NC_072896.1, from coordinate 110,611,653 downwards.
ATGTTTTTTTATAACAACGGCATCGCAAAGTACTACTCTTTAGCTTTAAAATCCATTTTTAAAAATATTTTTGCGATTAATATAAAAAAAGTTATACTATTTTGAATTCGCTCTTTACAGGAGCGTTAGAGAGTTAGAAAGGTTGAATTTGCATATCTAAAAGTCTCCAATTCAAAATAGAATAACTTTTTTTATATTAATCGTAAAAATATTTTTAAAAAAGGACATTAAAGCTAAAGAGTAGTACTTCGCGATGCCGTTGTGGAAAATTAAAAAAAAAACTTTACGTTGCTAAAAAAAAAATTAAAAAATGGCCAAAATCTGCATTTTTTGACTATTTAACCTCAAATTGCCAAAAATCCTGACGTGCTGGAGCATTTTCAAGGTCATATTGGTTTTCAGCATAAAAAGACCTTCAAGAAACACCCATAGCCGTTTTAGAAACTGTACCTCGCAGGATTGTGAAATATATCCGATACATTTTGGTACATAAACTTTATTTTTACTTAATTGTAAAATGTGAAAAATTGATGGGTGGTATAACTTTTTAATATTTTTTTTCGTAATCAGGACACCAAATTACAAAGTAATTAGTTAAAATTATCGAAAAAGTTTTTTGGTTGTTGGCCTGTGTAATTTTCAATAATTTTTTTTTTGCTAGTCGTTTGCTTTATTTTACAAAAATAAAATCACATCATTAATGCATCATGTTTCGACTTGACCTTAGCAAACCTTCAAAAGAAATACTTAATAACTGTGAAAGTTATCGTTGTTAGTGTGGAGCCCGTTTCTGCAGAAGTGCCTTGCGGTGATCATCTGAAGTCCTTGGAGACCATCTAAAATCAATCGGATAAGAGAATTTAGTTTTAATAATAGAAAATCTTGTGCCTGATCGAAGCTTTTCTTTCAAAATTAACAATATGGAGGCCTCTGGAATATATTTTCTAGATTTTCGCGAAAAAAAATCTAAATTAAAAAAAAAATCCTTCGATAGGCAGGAGTTTTTATGTTTTTCAAAAGCATTTTATTAAAATCTACCAAGAGGTTTTTAAGTTACACTGATCACCAGTTCAAAAAACATAGTTTAGAGAAAAACGCATTTAAAGTTTTGCTATCGATTCCGGAGCGCCCAAGCGCCCTTTGTTAATTCTTGAATAACTCGAAAAGTATTTGTGGGATTCACTTAAAATTTTCACAAAATATTTTTAAGATATTATACTTTAAGAAAATGCAAAAAAAGAAAAAAAATTTTGAAAATTCTGATTACTTCTAACCCTTTAAGTTTTTTTGTTTTACACAAGTATTTTTAAAATTTGTTCCTTCTTACGAAATTCTAACTTCCATTCGTTGAGACCGGGTTCGGCTGGATAGCTAAAAATACTAGTTTTTAGAGTAATTTGCAGAATAATTTCCATACAAAATTTGTAAAAATAAGTAGGACACTTTCAGCGAAAATTCGTAACTTTAGAGCTTTAACCAGAATCGGTTTTCAACTGCATTGTTTCAAATTTTAGCGATGATTTTTATTAAAACATACCCTTCAAAAACAAAAACTTGACCCTTGAGTTAACAATTAGAAGAAAGTGGACGCAAATTCAAAAAAACAAGAATATTAAAAAAAAAAAAATTTAAAATCGAGTGGCTTAAGCATAGTTAAATTTTGGACTCAAGTCTTATAACCAAATTAAATATTAATAAACTAACAATAATGATCTTTCCCTTTATCGCTGTATTAAAAAGTGGTCCAGAGTAAAATTGTAGCAGAATTAGCTTTAAAATTCAAGGCGTTGCCATATTTACAAAAAAGTTAGAATATAAGAAAATTTGCTAAAACCTTAAATATATTTATATAAAAAATACCTTAATATTTATTGAAAGTTGTTTTTTGCGTTGCCTATTTTATTTAGGTCAGTATGCGTATAAAAATGTCAAAATTGATGGTACAAAGAAAATGTTTAAATACCGATATTTCGAAAATAAAAACCAATTTGATATAACGCGGAACGCCATTGAATTTAGAAACGTTTTCAGTAAACCTCACAAGAAAAAGTCTATCGGGGGTAAAATCTTAACAACTTGACGTTCAACCCTCGTCATGAATACTAAAGGGTTGAGAAGTGTATAAGGATCGATGAGAGCAAGAACATTCTAACCCACCCTCCTAACCATTCGAACACCACCTCTCCCCGCCCTTTCCCCGCATCCCATCGGTCTTCCTCTCTCACCTCACCTCCTTCATAATGGTACGACAACGGACGAAACCGTTTTTTCTTCGACCAAGTGTGTTCATTCCTTGGGCAACCGTATGTACCTAACCTCAGAACATTCTCTTAATGAATCTACTTGAAAATAATTGCATTTCGAATACAGGCTGACTTTTTTGTGGTGTCTCCTTACAAAGGCAGTCAGTTAAGGGAGTATAATGCAGTCGAAGTATCAGTGAAACGATAGTTGTTTAGCTCACAGGCCACTGTCTTAGAGGTCGACCTGCTCAAACATTGAACGTACATCGACTATTGCAGAAGCTGCTGAAATGAGGAGGAGGAAGAGTCTATTACACATCTTCTCTGTTACTGTCCCGCGTGGAATGCCACTAGGTTTGAATACTTTGGCTCATGCTCATCGTTCTTGAATGATACTGATGACCTTTGAATGATACTGATGACCTTAGGGATATAAGTGCCAGTCAGATCAATGAGTTTCCAGCTTAAACAAAGTAACGAGGAGTAGCAGGTAAACATCCACTCACGGTAGGCAGGAAGCATCGATAGGTTGCACAAAAATGTCGACAAAAACTGCAAGCTGGGTTGTATTTGTTGATGATTATAGGTGCAAAATCCGTTGGAATTGAAATCCTATCTGCTCCTTTTCAAAAGTTATTCATATTTTTATATTTCATGTTGGGACAATTTGGAATCAATATCAAAAGTATAATCTCGTTTGAATTTGTATTATGCAAGATAATTATAAAGAATCTTACGTAAGTTTTTAGCCGATTTTAATCGTTTCGTTTTTTCAGTTTTTTTTGTTTTTTTCAGATTTTTTGTTTTTTTAGATTTTTTTTTATTTTTTTATTTTTGGATATTAAGATGTGTTACTATTTCTGTATATATTATTTAAAATTTGTAAACTTAAGTTTGTAAATTTAAACATGCTGTGATGAAAATGTAACGACAGCTTTCTTTAAGCGACTTATAAAAGATGGTTCATCTAGCAAATTTATTTTAAATCTATTCCAATATTTATTGAACTCGCTATGAACTGACTCTCCAGCCTGCTCAGACCATAAACCTAAGCCATCATTATTCAAGAATATGATTGCTTCCTCCAAATGCTCCAGGATAATATGAATTTTTAGTGTTTGAGAAATTTCAGTACTTTTTAAGGCTTCACGGAGTTCATTTAAATTTTTGTTAAAGTCAGTAAGATCAGCTTTTTTGGCAGCAAAGCACTTTTCAACAATTTTATTCATAGCTTTAAATGCAGCAATATAAGGCTGTAAACGAAATGGTCCTGCAAGCTCGTAAATTTCAGGATCCTGCAATTTATCGGCCTCTTTAAGTAATTTTCGACATTGATTGCCTTCAAACATATCTCCTTGATAGCTCTTATGAGATATACCTAATTTATTCGGCCACAATAACGCTCTATATTTTCCAATTTCCTCAATTTTAACTATACCGTCGCAGAAAAGATGGTTGACAAACCCTTGTAATAGGTGTAGTTCAGGAGGAATGCACTTCTGAAGTACGTACAAGTTATCATCTTCAGTAGTGCCGTATTCAATGAATAAAGGGTGATTTACTGTACTGCGACATTCTTTGACTTTTTTTGTCATTACCCAAGCTCTTGAATTTAAAGTAGTCATCTTTTAAATGCTTGTAGGTCTTTAAATCAAGATTTTTGGGCAAGGGTAGAAAGCCGTTGCAGTTTGCTGCCCATTGACCAATAGAACGGGCTTTAAATCTCCAACAAATTTAAAGGGCCTTGAGGGCCTTTGCCTCATTTTTAGAAAGTAAATCTTTTTGTTGCGAAGTATCATCAAAACACTTGTTTACGTCAATATTTGTAGAGAAATCCCTAATTTGACCTCTACCTTTTTTTTGTTTTTTATGACTCGTAACTCGTGCTGTTAGACAGATGTAACAATTACAACCCATCGTTCTTGTTTCTTTTGATAATTTAAGGTCCTCGTAATTGGGCATAGTTGGACAAGGTCTTTTGAAAATATCATTTCCATATTCATTTATAGTTAGTCGGCAAGAGCTGCATAAACTTTTTGGGAATTTACTATTATAAATATTAAATTCACCATTAATGTGCTTTTTTATAACTTCAATATGTTTTTCAGATAGCAAGAAATGATGGGAAGGTTTATTTTGGAAAATAATTTTTTTCCCACAAAGAGCGCATACTTTTGTGCGATTTTCTTCATGATCGCATTTATTCATTATTAATTAATCTTCTCATATAAGAATTTCTAAAACTAGAAAATACATTTGCCAGAAAACACTAATATTAATAGTTTAAACTGTACTTTTTTATTGCGGGAAGCACTCGACTGCCCCCTGCCACCTAGGGGCATTTATCGTAACTATTATATATAATATAGGTACATAATATTGATATACGTATTATATACCATGTATTGAGTATACAACACTTTTACATATCTATTTAGAAAATAACTTTTGATATTTATTCCAAATTGTACCAACATGAAATATAAAAATATGAATAACTTTTGAAAAGGAGCAGGTAGGATTTCAATTCCAACGGATTTTGCACCTATAATCATCAACAAATACAACCCAGCTTGCAGTTTTTGTCGACATTTTTGTGCAACCTATCGATGCTCCCTGCCTACCGTGCACTGTCGTATAACAATGGATCGGCAACGGTCTAAGAGAGTTGGTTTGGTGACTGACTGCCACTTCTACCTGCCATGTTCCAACAGAGCAATTAGTTGAAGCGATTAAGCTTTAAATTGCATTAAAAATTTTTAATAATAATATTATAATTTTTCATATAAAAGTAAACCTTGCTAGTTATGGTTTATAAATTTCATTGCTTATATAAACGCTTTTTAATATAATATTACAGTTACAATATTACCATTTATTTAACATAGTGTAAGCTACTCATTTTCGGCACCTTTTTTTTAGACTAATTGATTTGCAGTCTCTTCAAAACCACTATCTTCGGCACTTGTAAACTCTTCCTCTTTAATAGTGGTAGGACTACTATCAAACCACAGATAATAAGAAATATGAACTTATCCAATTCACGTTGACAGCCACCTAAATCCTTGCACCAGTGTGCTCTTACCTGGTTAATCGATTCTTGTGAGTCACACCAAACTTTTCCACTATTATTTTCGTCCGCAGTTTGATAAAACCCCACGAATTAATACTAGTAGAGCATCCCTTACAGTAAGCTTTTGTCCACAAGCCAAGAAGTATTCATTGTGTGATATATATATACCTATATATATATATATAATTGGCGCGTACACCCTTTTAGCCGAGCTCCTTCTCCTGTTTGTGGTGTGCGTCTTGATGTTGTTGCACAAATGGAGGGACCTACAGTTTCAAGTGGACTCCGAACAGCAGATATTTTTTTATGAGGAGCTTTTTCATGGCAGAAATACACTCGGAGGTTTGCCATTGCCTGCCGAGGGACGACCGCTATTAGAAAAATGTTTTTCTTAATTTGGTGTTTCACCGAGATTCGAACCGACGTTCTCTCTATGAATTCCGAATGGTAGTCACGCACCAACCCATTCGGCTACGGCGGCCGCCATGTGATAGATATAATAATTTAATATTAATTTCACTATCCGTGTGAGTTTTCAAGACTGCAAGAAATTGCAGAAAAGAAAATAGACAATATAGGCAGTTTCATAGTCAAATCAAGTCAAAAATCAGTGGTTCTACAAGTGGTGCATCAAATCTAGCATGCTTTGTGTTAATTTGGTCTCAGACAACACCTCACACACAGCTGAAAACACTTTGATTTCATTTCTGAAAATTTCGGTGTGATAAAATGGGAGACTAACTTAACTGAGGAACGTAAATATATTATCAGTTTATAATAAATATATTAAGATGATACAACAAATGATAGAAAAAGTTTTTCTAATAGTGGTCGCCCCATGACAGGCAATGGCAAACCTCCGAGTGTATTTCTGCCATGAAAAAGCGCCTCATAAAAACCATCTGCCGGAACTTTCCCAGTCAATACAATAGAAGCATTGTTTACGAAAAAACTGAAATTGTGCTGGTGATATTCGAAAAAATCATCCAATAATACTTCGTCGCCGAGTGGCGAGTGGGTTTATATGTGTGAAATGATCGCGCAGTACCTGGCTGCCGAATCTCCCAAGTGACGTGGCAGTCAAAGTTCACCTCACTTTTTTTCACCATAGCTAAATTGCAAACCTGTTAATCTACCACCCTTTTATTTATTTATATAAGTTATTCAAAACTTAAAAGCAGGCAACTGCCAAGGATGATAGATACCAGGTTTGCTCGTTAGGTATGGTGTAAAAAAACCTTTTAGGGGAACTTTGGATTCTACATCATTCGTTTTTTGTTTCACAAAATTTAGCTTTTGCATAGTGAAGATGCTTAATAATTTTTAATCAGCTGCTATTTCTCCTTGTAGTCTTAGAACAAAATGCAACTCGTCGTTGTGTAGGCCAGTAAAAGAAATTACAATAAGTGTTGGTCCATTTATTAACATTTTCTTTATTATAGACCCGATAACATTTTTTTTTTGGTTGGAGGTCTATGGTAATTGCATTCTTTCGCAGCAGACGGAGCTGCTCTCCTCTCACTTCTCATAAGCCGAAAACACTTCTCATACTCCTTCGCCAGTAGTTTCCTTTCGGGTTTCGTGTTTCAAAAGAAATTGATTATTAAAAAATATTTTCATTGAAAATTTCTTTCTTTATTTTTTCGCTATTTGATTTTATTGCCATTTAATTTCGTTTTTGTTATTTCGTTTTCTCCCTCAGGAAAAAAACTTCACAGGTTTGTATAGAAAATCAGAAACAAATTTATTGATAGATAAGTACAAGGTGGCGCAAAGTTAATCACCCAATGGAAAGATTTATAATTTTGGCGTCGTACGGCAATAATACTTGACACTTGTAACCTAGAGAGCTACCATATACAAACAGACAAGATAAAAATAAAGATTTTCATCACTTAAAATCAGTTTTTATTATTATTTAAAAAAGTTATTCATAAACTATTTGGATACTTCATTTTTTATTTAAGAATTTAAACATTTGTGCGGTAACTTGGGTTGCAATTAAGGCTTAAATTGCTGAAATGTTTTTAAATTTCAATTAAACTAAAAACTTAAACCAGGAGATCTTACTGGGCACCTCAATATCTTGAACAGGGTTCAACATGGAGTATGCATTACCCAGGCGAATGACCACACGGAACACCTACTCAATTTTATAAAGAGATACAAGGTTATCTTCCCGTCTAGGGAAGAGAGGAACACTAACCCAATATGGATAAATGATGGCTCACAAAAATGGTATCATACACAGACGGTTCCAAAACGCTCCAAGGAGTAGAAGCAGGAATAGTGGGGCCTAGAGCACACAAATCCCTAACACTAAGTACAGATACCTCAATTTTCCATCCCGAGTTCTTCGCCATAATGGAAACAGTGGAAATCATATCCAAAAGAGGGTTCGAGAAAGTGAAAATTTAAATACTTTCGGACAGCCAATCGGTTCTCAAAGCCTTGAATACCTTCACATACAAGTCAAAAATCCTAATAGAGTGTAACGAAGCACTCAACAAACTGGCCACTCATAATCAGGTCTCACTAGTTTGGGTACCACGACATGAGGGGCACGATGGAGACGAGTAGGCAGACTTTTATACCAAAAAAAGGGGCAAAAATAATATGAAACAGGAAACCACAAAATGGATCCAAACTAAAATCAGGGAACACTGGAACGGCACAACCGGCCTTAGTCACTCCAAAAAGTTTTTGTACTTCAATACCAACAGAGCAAAATCTGCTTTAACCCTAGATTAAAAAGGTCTCAGATTACTCTGTGGATCTCTTAAAGGTCACTTTGCCTGTAATAAACACTTTAACGCAATATTATTTAGTATAAGATTATGCCCCAACTTTGCGGCATTAGATCACAGAAGACACAGAATCCTGGGATCGTACCTACTAGAGGAGAAAGACCTACAATTGCTCCCTACTAAGGAGCTGGTTCGATTCCTCGGTATACTAAATAATTGTAATTAAGTAATTAGGGGCGCACAATGGATTAATCTGGTCGCAGTGCATAAAGGCCTTAATCTAACCCGTACAACCATTAACATTACCAAATTTCAATTAGATGCTTGTCTGAACATAGCCTTAGTAATTAGTACATATTAGTTTTAGAGTTTAGTATATTAGTTTTTTTTTTACATTGAATTCGAATTAATATATTTTTTACAATTATTTCTTTTAGATCAATTTCTGTAATCAATTCACCTCATTGGTAATACCCTTTTGCCACCTAGTCCGCAAAGTTTTATTACCGGATCGACCAAAATCAATTGGTTTTCCAGTAAAATATTTGGAGGTGGCATTTTTTATATCAAGCAAATTTTTAAATTTTTTGTTCGTTAAGAAGTACTGCAGTGAACGGAATAAATTGAAATCCGGTGGTGCAATGTCGGGTGATTATTGTGAGTGGGTGAGGCAGTACCTCCCATTGTACCTGTATTGTACCGTTACAGAACTAAGTGGCATGTCGTGCATCGATTAGCTCTATTTTCTTCATTCAAATTATGCGGAACCCAAAAACCTGCTCTGTTTGTTTTAGCAGTTTATTGAAAATGTTCTTAGATGGTCAACCAAGGTTGTGTGAGAGTATTTAACAGTTCGTCGATTGTCTAACCAGGATTTGCTTTCACTTCTGCACTCAATGCGTCATTGTCTAAAGTTGTTGGTGCTCCTGATCGATGTGAGTCGGAATCGTGAGTCGAATTTATCGGAACAAAAATTAGGAAACCAACTTTGGCATTTAAGAACATCTACGGCACTTGGGTAAGCATCGCAAATGGTTTTGGTAGCAACTGTTGCATTACTACTCTTCTAAAACTCCAAAAACATGCAATGGCGGATATAAATCTTTTCTGTTATTTGGCTAGCCATTTCACTCGAACTGGCGAAAGAAAAATTAAGGTTTAGGTATTCAGCCTAAGTGAAATGTTTCTGGCACGACTTTCAACTACGCAATCAACCCATAAACGGTAAAGAGACACAGCAACGACATTACTTTTCTGTCCCTCTAATATTTAAAGGCCGCCGTGGCCGAATGGGCTGGTGCGTGAATACCATTCGAGAGTATGTACGTAGGCTCGTATCTCCGTGCATGAAACAACAAAATGATTGAAAAGGTTTTTTTCTAAAACCAGTCGCCCCTCGGCAAGCAGTGGCAAACCTCCGAGTTTATTTCTGCCATGGAAAAGCTCCTCATAAAAATTATTGTCCGTTTGGATCGGTTTGGAACTGTAGCTGCCTCCATTTGTGGAACAACATCAAGACGCACGCCACAAATAGGAGGAGAAGCTCAGCCAAGTAATTAACAGGAGTATACACCCCAATTATTTGTTTATTTATTTAAAGCGTACTGGAAGTTGGTTGAACTCCCTACAGGGTTATGTTGGATATAAATATGCATGTTCACATATAATAAAGGGTATTTCAAAAGACACGCCTAAACATTGTTTTGAAATAAAGCATTTAATAAGTTTAGATTCTTTTAGGTCTCGGTGTTTTTTTTTTTTAAATACGACGCTTAACATTTGGATGTGAAAAATTACATTTTAAAGTTCCCCACGAGCACTTTCACAGGTAGAATCCGCCAAACAGTCGATACATGAATGCTCAGTTGTTGAGAATGTCGAGATATCGATGTTGAAGGTTATTCAGCAACACTTTGCGCTACACCAGCAAAATGCTCAACAGAGAGTTCAGGTTTTGGTCTGCCAGTCCGTTTTCTATTCTATTCTATTCTTGAAAATTTTTCACCAACCTTTGAATTGTCGACTAATTCGAACGATTATTTCCACCAAAAATATCACGAATTTTGCGAAATTCTGCCCTTAAAGATCGACTATTTTCATACTAAATTTGAATAATTTTAACGCGTTGTTCTATCGTCAGTTTTGAGGTACCCTTTATATTCGGGAGCAGTAGATATGCAGGCACATACATATATAAGTGACTATTTAGATCAACTGAGCCGGCACTGAAAGTGAGACCTTCAAAGTGGTTTACAAGTTTGGTGGCGATAGATCAAATTACCTCAACATTTTTTCGCTTGCATTTATAAAAATGAGAAATCGCTTAATAAAAAAATTTTACTATAAATTTTGATTTAAAAACTTAACAGAAATGCGGCACTCAGTAGTTTTGCGCAGCATCTGCCTACAAATTTTGTTTTGCGGCGCGTGCTTAGCTGGTTATTTGGAGCAAAAGTATCCGGCGTCAGTGGTGGAAGATACCACCCTAGATATGGTTGGTTACAAATGCAAAACATTAAGTGTACATACGTGGGGTATTCCAAAGTAGCCAAAGTAGGACTTTTGGAATAGAACATTTTCGGGAAGCTTCCGCTATTTGGCAAATTGTGCATTCAAAAAGTAAATTTTTTTCTGACTGCAAGCGAAACTATAGCAATTAAACTGGTAGTGAGTGTGGATGTGTGTGTGCGCCAGCGATTAAAAATAAATTAGCATTGAACAGTGAATCAAATGAAATGAAATGTTTCAATTGGTGAATCAATTATGTGCGCACGTGTTGATGAGTGTTTATCACGCACATAGTTGAGCTTGTGAGTGGTGAATGGTTTAGAGACGGTCGTGAGTTATACGAGTAAATGAGGAGGTTTATGTTGGCCAACCGAAATTAGTGATGACAATAAACTCTATGAAAACATTGCGTGAAGTCATTAAAAATCAGGCAAAGGGTTCTTCGAATTTAAAGTAATGGAAATTACAGATTTTCAAAACGCAGTTAGATGCAACATTTGGACCCCCGAAGGGTGTGCGCGCGCCATGTAACCCGTGAAGTTGCCTGTTTACCACAATTTGCTCAGTATCCAACATTCGAAGTGTATCATAAAAGTGCCCAAAAGAGACAAAAAGTGACTTTATAAAATTGTGATTTGTAATAAAAATATTTTGTTTTTCAAATATAATTCAGAATTCAAGCGTCAGTGTGCAAAGTAAAAGCTACGAGGCGAGTTAAACCTAGAAACATCGAGTTTCTCCGAGTTGCTCATTTTACAGAAAATGCTAACTTCCAAAAGTTCTGTTTACTTTAGGACACACTTTATTTTCGAAACTCATTTTAAACTTATTAAAAATATTTATGAGAAAGAAAGATATTCGGGAATGAAATTCTACTCGTATGTCTTCTACTCGCACAGCAGCCAGGCTACAACCAAACTATTACCAAACCTGAGTTATCTTTTGATTGTTCCCAGAAAGAGAAAACGTGCGAGAAAATTTTCCTTTGAAGTTACTATACTGTCCTCGAATATTTTTAAACATAAATATGATATTGTACAAGATGGTGCAAAATTAATCATCCACATTTTTTAATTTTTTTTTAACTTTTTACTGTATAAAAAAAATTATTTTGAGTGATTTTAATCTTAATTTCTTGCTTTTTACTAAAAACTTAACTTTTTTATTAAAAAAAAAAAACAAAAAACAAATAATTAGCTTAACGTTTTAATAAATAAAATAAGTTATTTTGAGTGATAAAAACCTTAATTTTTACTTTTTTACTAAATAACTTAACTTTTTCACTAAATAAAAAAAATCATTTTGAGTAATGAAAACCTTATTTTTTTTTATTTTTTACTAAATCACTTAATTTTTCCATTAAATAAAAAAATATATTTTGAGTGACGAAAATTTTAATTTTTTACTTTTTTACTAAATAAAAAAAATTGTTGTAGGTGATGGAAGTCTTAATTTTTTTACTTTTTTACTAAATAACTTAACTTTTTTATTAAATAAAAAATTTTTTTGGAATAATAGGAAATCTTTATTTTGACCTTTACGCGCTCCATTGCTTGTCTGTTTGTATACTGCAGCAGTCTACTTCACACATGTCAAATAGTTATAATTGACGTACGACGTCATTTGCAAAAATAATAAATAATCGGAAAGAGTGATTAATTTTGTGCCACCCTATGTACATATATGTGATATAACAGGAAAAGTTGTTGTATGCAATTTTGTTTTATATACAAAAATATGTATTGAAATAATTTAGAAAAATGTAGTAGATTTGCTATATGGAAAAAATGCGCAACACCGTCGGGAGAAAAAAATTATCAAAAATCAACGAGAATTTCGAGCCACTTTAAACTTGCACTTCATTGGACTAAAATTTAATGGGCTATAAAACTGCATACTCCATTTTTCTTTTAATTCTGATTACAAATTTTAAACTGTTTATGAAAATTTGTTGATTTTTTATAAATCTTGGACAAAGTTGATTCTTTTTTTTGTTTCTAATTTAAGATTTTGAGCTTCTTAGGAAAATTTGTAGACAAAAATAATTAAAATTAAAAAAGTATACTCATAAATAGTAAAAACTTGTAAATATGTGTCGGTGCTCTAATTTTGCAACGGAATACGTACTCGTGAGTTAAAGACTCGTTTTGCGAATAACAAATCAGGTACTGAGTAATTAGGAATACACAATGAATGCGCAACAGTGCAAATCATTACTGGTTTGAGCAGCAGATTGATTATAATTTTGTGTTATTTTTTGCGGGCTTCAATTGTGTACTTATTGTCTACTTTTATTTATATGCCATGCTTTGGCTATCTGTTGCAAAGCACGAGTGCATAATAATGTAAAATGTATTTGGTGAAGTTTTCCGCTAGATGATTTTAATCGCATCTGATTACACTTAACGGTGGTTTAAAGGTGACAGTTTGCCTCAAACAGAGTTCTTCAACAGTTTTGTATTTCCTGAGGTCAGGTATGTGCCAAAGCGTTTCAAAGTAGAGGTAGAAGAAGAGAAAGTTCGAGCAATTCTGCAGTACCACTACGACAAAGGTGAAAAGACGGCGCAAGCGGTCACAAAAAAAAAAACATTTGTGCTGCTTATGCACCCAACTTAGTATGAAATATAATAACAAATTTTTTGATCCAAATTGGAAAATCTTTATCATGCTAATTTAATCGTGGAAATGAAGAGAAAGCACTCAAAAATCACATTAGATTTTTTTTTCTAACAAATAAGTTAAAAAAAAAGATTTTTAGTGATGGAAGTCTTTATTTGACATATAACTTTAGGAAAAATTATAAGCCTTCCGATAGGGTGATTAATTTTGCGCCACCTTGCACTATTTCTTTCATGAAGAAAATCCTACTTAATTTACTTAAAAACTATAATGAGATAGTAAAAACGATGATTTGCAAAAATTATAACTCTTTCGGTAGGGTGATTAATTTTGCGCCACTTGTTCTTACTATTTTTTTCATGAAGCAAAGCCTACTTAATTTACTTAAAAACTATAATAAGATAGTAAAAATGAAGATTTGCAAAAATTATAAAACTTCTGATAGGGTGATAAATTTTGCGCCACCTTGAACTATATTTTTCATGAAGAAAAGCCTACTTAATTCATTTAAAAACTATAACAAGATAGTAAAAACGAAGATTTGCAAACATTATAAAACTTCTGATAGGGTGATTAATTTTGTGCCACCTTGTATGTTCGAATTATTCGCGAAAAATAAAGCCTACTTAATTTATTTAAAAACCACTATGAGACAATAAAAGCCAAGAAGGGTTTATATAACTCCATTATTCTAACTTTATTCTAACTTTATTTACTGAAACTTCCTTTCGTCTTTGAGTGAACTAAGTTTTGGTTAGCCGGTAGTTGCGTAGAACTTAGCCTTTACCAGTCGTCAAAGCTCAACACATCGGAAAACCGATTAGGAACCGCCGCCTACGACAGCAAATTCAAAAATTATAAATCTTCCGATAGGGTGATTAATTTTGCGCCATCTTGTATTAAATCGAATTTTTGGTTCACCTTTTCACCAAGGCAGTGACCTTTGAAACATTTTTCCATAAATATTCTTGGAATTTCACAATTAATTAATTTGTTCTTGATATGTAAATCAAACATTTTTCCATAAATATTCTTGGAATTTCACAATTAATTATTTTGGAAATAAATTTATTAAAATTTTTTTTTCTAATTTGTTCTTGATATGTAAATCAATAATGATTCCTCTATGGTCCTCTGAAGTCGGCAAAACATAGAAGTGTGCCTCTGCATAGTTTTTAATTGTTTCATAGCAGGAAAGGTCAATCATTTACGCGGCATCCTCCCCCACCCGTTTTTCTTAAACAGCAAAAAGAACCAATATTACAAAACGGCTGATTTTTAAGAGCTTGAGAACTTAAAATAATAATAAAAAATATAAATATTATTGGAATGATATTTTTTTCATTGTAATCTGGTAGATAATTTATAGCATTCATTTTTTGAATATGAAATCCGACATATGTCTGTCGCACCTACGAGTTACATGGTACATTCGATCAGTCCAAGTTTTTACTACTTTTTCAAAAATTGGGAATAATAAATCTAAATGAACTCAATCAGCAATTAGGCGACGCAAACGATGGTCATTCGACTTCAGTTCTATCACGAGCTGTTTTTTATTATATTTTATTGGCACGTAAGCCAAGAGCCTTGTGTAAAATTTTCCATGTGAGGACAATAAGTTGAGAACGACGCCGAATCGACATTTCGGCGTCTTCTTCAACACTTTGCTCTATGAACTTTGTGAAGAGATTCTTTTTTTTTCAAAGTAAATTTGCACAATTTGAAAGCGTTGTCCTGGCGTTAAACGATTCATGACGACTTCGATAACTCTACAGAAAAGAGATGTCAACATAGTTTGCCATTCTCAGCTGTCATAGTTTTCATGCAACGTAAAAAATACCCGATCCTCTTTCTTAGTATGACAGACTGCTTCCGCAACTAGCTTTCTCCAACCGCTGTCAATCCCCACCAGTTTTGTATGTTCATCTCTTTGAGATCATCGATAACCCAATCTATCCATGTTTTCTTTGGTTCCCCGTAGTTCCCGATACATAAGAAATATCAAGGATATTTAATGATAAATTGTTCAAAGCACATTATTGTACGTCGGGGAAGACAGGCTAAAACAAAGTTTGTTCTAAAGCTGAAGACATCCACTTTTGCTCTTTATCCCTACTAATTTTATAGAGGCAACCGCCTTAGCCGAATGGGTTAGTATGTGACGGCTCGAAATCCCATAAAACACCAAATGATAGAAAAGGCTTTTTGTAGTAGCGGTCAGCCCTTGGCAGGCGATGGCAAACCTCTGAGTGTATTTCTGTCACACCAAGAAGTTCGCCGTAGAAAACCCGTCTGCTATTGGGAGACGGCATCCAACTGTAGGTCCCTCCATTAATATCAAGACGAACACCATAAATCGAGTGATAATAAATATTTAAAACCATTTAAAACACTTTTAAAAATGAAATTGGTGACAGCATAAAAAATTGGATACGCAGTATTACCGCAAGAAATCTATAGTTTCGCGAACCTATTAAATTTTTCCTAGATATATTTTACTGTTGCACTGTATTATATATTTTTTCAAATAACGCTGCTTGACGCTAGAATATCTGCACTTGAAAATCTGCATGCTTTCAAAATCGCTTAAAGTACGTTCCCATATGCATTGATTAGCAATGAACCCACAAAAAACATGCCTGCTCACATATGGCAGATTAGCTGCAAAATTAACCATCAGCTACCAGGACTGTTTTGAAGGGTATTTTTTAACAGAAATTCGTTTGATGAAATATTTTAGTGCTTTCTTTTGTTCAATTGTTATTAACGAAGTGAGATTGCAAAAAATTGTACCCGCAGTACGCATGGGGAATTCAGTATTACATTTTATAATAAGCAATTGCAGACCAAATCGTCCAAGGAGACAGCCTTTTTCTGTAATACAAGGTGAAATCCAAAATCAACAAGACCGATCTAAAATAGAATCGACAGGAGCCGTTTTCTGATAACTTCGAGTTTATTTCTGCAAAATACTCCCCTCTGGCCTCGATACACTGTTTTGCGCGATCTAGGAGCTTTTCGAAGAGTGTTTCAGGTCATTGACCGGAATGTCTTTCAGGATGTCGGTACAAACCTTTTGGATGGCCTATACGGATACAACACATTTTCCTTTCATGGTCAAATACATTTTTCCGAATAGGTAGAAGTCACATGGAGCCATATCAGGTGAATACGGTGAGCTATTGATAGTTAAAATGCGATTTCTAGTCAAAATATTAGTCACAAGAGTGGATCGATGCGATGGTGCATTAGCATGCAATACCTGTAAGCGCCAGCTTCCTCTTTCGCGGTATTTAGGGCGAATTCGACGAACGCGATGCAACAAACGCTTCAAAACGCCAAAATAGAAAATTACATTGACGGTTTGGCCCCTTGGCATGAACTCCTTGTGGACAATTCCCTTGGAATCGTAAAAGTAAATGAGCATCAACTTGATTTTTCATTTCTCCAAACGCGATTTTTTGGGTGGTGGCTCGTTTGGAGCCTTCCATTCGGTATTTTGACTCTTAGTTTCAGATTCATGTTGGAAACACCTCATTTCATCACCAGTTATAGTGTTGTAAAGGAAGTTCTCGTAATTTCTCGCCTCTTTAATGAGGTCTTTCGCATGTTGAATTCTGAGCAATTTTTGATCCTCAGTTAACTTGTGAGGAATGAAACGAGCACAGACCTGTCGTAAGCCCAAATGATCAGTTAAAATGCGATAAATCGATGTTTTGGAGATATTCAAATCCGATTAAATGAATTTCAACGATAATTTTGCTTCATTTTTGATAAATTTACAAACAACTTCGATGGATTTCTTGGTTATTACTGATTTGGGGCGGTTCGTATGTTTATTGCCATGCATGTCCTCTCAACCATCTCTGAAAGGTGTAAATCACTCATGAACTTTGGGACGAAATAGACAATCATCGCCATAAACTTCTTCATTAATTCAAATGATAAACGTTTTACCGATTTTAAAATAAAATTTGATATTAGCTCTTTGTTCGAAACTCATTTTTGTATCGATGACGCAAACGCACTGTCAATTTAGACGCAATAACTCCGCCTTCACTGAACCGAATGTCACCAAGCATTCACTGGAAATCAGCTAGTGATGTAACTTCCAACGCACTAACTCATTAAAAAGATGACGACATCAAACATATTTTTCTGACGTCAGTCCTGTTTATTTTGGGCTTCACCTTGTATGACTGCATTGTTAATAATTTCTAGCAAAAATTTTATTAGAATTATGTCTACAAATCTCTTTTCCTTGCCGGTATCTATTTTATTTAATTTTTATTTTTACGTTTCTCCTTATATTTGTACTAATAATTATCGATAACAGAAAAAACACAGGGTTGTAGAGCAAAAAGTTTACGAGCATTTATAATCTGAAATTATTTCGCAATCTCCGATTTCGAGAGAGAAATTTTGTATGGTTAATCTGCCTTTTTTATTACGGATTGGGAGTTAAACTCGAAAAAATTGATAATCCAGTTATATACGAACTTATTATTAGGGCTCGCTGACCAAATCGCTTTCTATGTTTTTTCCGCAAACAAAATTTTTCTAGTTTGAAACTAAAAAGAAGTGATTTGTTCATTTTTTTTTGTTTTTGTCGGGACAACTAGCAAGTGCAGCACTCAGACATTAATTAAGTCCATTGTACTTCACTTGGATTCCCTTTTAATTTTCTTTGAATCTACCCGATCTCTGAAGAAATCTGAATAGATCTTGTGGTGCCAAGGAGACAAGGTGGTCGCTTCTTAACACATCAGTGCCAAATACCTCAAACCTGATTCAAGCGAAGGCGGGGCAGACGCACAAGAAGTGGTCCGCCGTCTCATCCTCCTCTTCACAAGTTGGGCAGAGTTCACTGTCTTAGATGCCCACCCTTCCCTGTGCTTCGCCCACAGAAAGTGGCCCATCATCAGTCCAACCAGCCGTCTGCAGTCCCTTCTGCTGAATGACACGAGGGTTTGTGACAGTCGATCGGACATGACAGGTGGCATCAGGTTAGTCCATCTGCAGCCTCTCTCAGCCTGCCAAGCTCGCTTATTGGTTGTAGTAACCGATTTGCTAACCGTAGCTTTGAGGGCCACAGAAGGGAGTGGCTAAACGGGCTCTGGGCCAAAGAAGTTGACCACTGTTGCGGTCAGTGATTTCCTTTAAAAAATTTAATTTTAATACTCCAACAGATAAACTCATATTTATTTATTTATTAAGCCAATGAATACTCGTATAATAGATTCTTATAGGCTAAGTGGACATATTTTAAGGTTAATAGGCATTATTATAAATTGTATTAGTTTCGTTCACAATTAGGTGCAAATGACCGGGCATCATAGTAATTGCAAATTTGATCGTAAATGTAGGGGAATCATATAACGTTTGTAATGTAATTTATATCGGCTATAAATAACAGTCAAATGAATATTTCAAATACATTTTTTTAATTAAAAATTTTGCCATTAAATATGGAGTACAATTTCATGGAAAATACTTTCATAGGTGGCGTTTCAGCATTACACTTTGTCAACTTGATTTTTCAGTGCATTTTCGCGAGCTTCGATATTTATCTCACCCATGGCAACTTCCACTTCAGTTTCCAACTACTAAATTATCTCTGGATAATTGGCGGGCACTTAATCTTAGCCGCGATGCACAAATATGTATAAGTAATTATCTAATAATCAAACCTTACATTGGAATCAAACCGCGTCAATCAAACCGAACCATTGAGGGTGAAAAAACTTATGTACCCATTTCCAAAGGTGTATGCCAAAATTGTATACTTTCTCAACTTCTCAAGTGACCTTAGAGCACACTGAGAGTGTCTTTAAAATTAATGGCATTTATGTAAATACTATAAAATACGCCGATGACACAACTTTAATATCGGACAGCATATGTAGATGGACTCCAAAGATTGGTCGATAATAAGACAAGAGAAAGTCATGGCTAAAAAATCAATGTCAACAAGGCAAAATTCATTTCGATCTATCGTAGGAATGTCTACAATAATGCTCACACTGATAAGTAGTTATAGGCCGATTTAAAGGGTCAATAAATTTAAAAACCTTTGCCGCTTTATTAATGATAAATGCAGTGATTCAATGCAAATTAAATGCAGCATAGAAATGGCAAGAGCTGCTTTTTATAAATAGAGCAGTGTCCTAAGAAACCACAATTTTAATTTAAATCTAAAAATATGATTTGTGAGAGGTTATGTTTTGTCAATGAAAGTTTCTTTTATGAATCGCATAGAAACATTCGAAAAATGGATACTAAAAGTGGATACTGAAAATTCGGTGGTGTGACCGTATCTACAGGGTCCGGCACTCGAAGTGTCACTAATTAAAAGGGCCATAAATTTAGTTTGGAAAATTTCTTATATTCAATTCAAAGCAAAAAATGGGTGAAAATGATATAACATTAAGAATCAATTTACCTTTGCGCGATATGACCACCTTTTGCCTTGACTATGGCCTTGAGGCGGTCCAAAAACGAATCGCAAGCTGCCCGAATGTGACTTGCAGGTATTTTGGCCCACTCGTGGGCAATGGCGAAACTCGAAACTCGTGAATCTTTCAAATTAAATTCAACTTTAAATTAAACTGAATAGTTTGGTTCTTACTCTCCAAATTGGCCTAAAGAGAATAATCCTCGGATTCGCGTCTGGTGAAGTTCAGAGTCACTGTGTGGACGTTATAAAGTTCGGAACGTTGTTTTTTAGCCATTCTTGGTTCACTCGAGCTTTGTGAGATGATGCCGAGTCCTATTGAAAAGTCCATGGTCTGCAATCGAAATGTTTGTCTGCCCAAGTCTTCAAAGCAACTTCCAGAATAGTTTCCCGATCATCTTTCGCATTTACCTTGACGCTAGGCTCGTTGAAAACGTTTGGAGAGCGCCTATCTGCGATTACAGCAGCCCAAACCATTACCATTGGCGGGTGCTGCCTTCTGGTGACCCATCGATTGCTCAAATTCTCGTATGAACGGTCGGTCAAATAAACCCTATCGTTTTGGGGGCTTACGAATTGCTCAATTTGAAAAAAATTCTTGTTAGAAAAGAGAATTTTCGGAAATTGACTGCTTTTGGCCAAGCGAATCAATTCCTCCGCTCTCTCAAGTCTGACTTCTTGCTGCTTTGCCATGAGATCATGCGCCTTTTGGATCTTATAAGGCTTGACTTTGAGATCATTTTTTAGTATGCGGCGGATGCTATGGTCAGATATTTTCAGTTCTTTCGCTATTTGATTGGCACTACGTCGGGGATTTTGCTCAAGTCGCTTCATCACGTTTTGAACCATTTCACGTGACGTTTCAGTCTTTTGATGACGCCCTCCATAACGTTTCGGGTTGCTACCAATGTAACAAGTAATCGTGCAATAAGCAAAACCTTTATTTACTTTAAGGCGTTCGATCTCATGAGCAATCGCTAGTTGTGATTTTCCAGCGAAATACAGGGTGGACCATATAGCGGTTGCTTTTTGAACCACCTATTTTTTGAGAATGGTAACACAAATGACATGTCAAATGTGTTCATAATTTACTTAAAGGTTTGACATTTACGAAATGGGACGCTATACGCTTGAACAAAATTGGGAAATATTGAAAACTTATTTCCAAAGTGGTGAGTCTTCTTCTTCTTCCGCGGTTACAGTAAATGGCGAGCGTTACCGTGACATGCTGAACGAGTTGTTTCCAAAAATTGAAGAGGATGACATGGACGACATTTGGTTTCAACAGGACGGTGCAACTTGTCACACTGCCAAAGTTATACTCGAACTTTTGGCTACCGTTTTTGAAAACCGAATAATCACCCGAAATTCCGATATCAATTGGCCGTCTCGGAGCTGTGATTTAAGCCCGTTGGACTATTTTTTGTGGGGAGTCGTTAAGGACAAATGCTATGCGAACCATCCAGAGACGATTGATGCTTTAAAACACGAAATCGAAGTTGCCATACATGAAATTGGAGCCCAAACAATCGAAAATGTGCTTAAAAATTGGGTTGATCGAATGGCCTACTGTAAAGCCAGTCGTGGCAGTCATTTGAACGATATTATTTTTCATTCATAAATGACAATGTTCAATCTTCAAAATAAAAAAAAAAGTTTGAAAAAATATTGATTAGTTTTTTTTTTTTATAGCCGATTCAAAAAGCAAATTTTACATGGCCCACCCTATATAATGAAATCACGCTATAACGTTTGAAATCCATTACTCTTTTCTCGCGCTTACTCTCGGTACTCACGCCAGAATGCCTGGACTGTCATTTAGCCAACTAGCAGACATCAGGTGCCCGTGCATCAGCTGCGCGAGCGGTCTGAAGTTGGTTACACTTCGAGTGCCGGACCCTGTAGTAGGAAAAATTAATGTGAACCACATTTAAACGTCAACGACACCGTTGGACTTCTTTCTTTGGGGTTATTTGAAAGAAAAAGTGTACGTTGATAAGCCAGCAACAATTCAAGAGCTAAAGGATAAGATAATTCGGCACATTAACGGCATAGAACCTCAATTATGCCTCAGTGTCATCGAAAATTTGGACCATCGGATGGAGGTGTGCCGCCGAGGCCGCGGCGGCCAGTTGGCCGATATTTTGTTTCGTACGTAATTGAGCTATACCAATATTATCATAATAAAGAGAAATGACAATTATTTCCTTTAAAGAATTGTATTTTATTCACAATCAACACCGGCCCTTGAAACTTAACCACCCTTTATAATGCAATCACACCATTACGTTTTAAGTCCATTACAGATTCACTTTTTTCCCGTTCACTCTCGGTAAAATGCTTCCGGCCGTGCGTCATCTACTCGAGCGGTCTGAAGTTCGGTACACTTCGACTGCCGGATTCTGTATACGGCAGATAAGTTATTGATTTCCCAGCAAAAAATTCAATAATTTTTGAGTAGCTGTCAGTGATGTTTGAATCTTAGAACACAACGATTATCAATTCTAGCCATTCTTCTTCAATTGATTCATATTCGATTTCATAATTCAACTCAGTTTCTGTTGTAGTTTATGCCGATCCGATGTGTTCGAGTCAACAGTTTTCTGGGCTGTTGTTAATCCACTTGCTTGATTTCTCATTATCGTTGATTATTCGCTGCTGTAGACAGCATTGTGTTTGAGGCTTTCTGGCAACAGTTAAAAAATGGTAATTTCGGGGTACAACTTTTAAAGAAGTCTGATACCTGAATTGCTCTAGCACAGTGAAGGCTTCTTAAAAAGTTTTCCCGGAAATTGCCATTTTTTAATTATTGTGTCGCATACATTTCACATCTCCGTAAACTCTAATTGTAATTAATCCAACTAAATAAATATATATTATATATTAAATAAAATAAAAGATATTATATTTCCAAAAAATGTATGTTTAAAAAAAGTGAATTTTTTCCTCCTCGCACACAGGTTGGTTTGACTCGCAAATACCACTATCCCTTGGAGGCGCACTACGTCACCACTCAGGACAAATATATTTTATGTGTCTTTCGCTTACCACGTCCCAAGGCGCGTCCGGTCTTTCTTATGCACGGCCTACTGGATAGCTCGATCACTTGGCTATTGAGTGGACCTTGGAGTGCTTTGGGTGAGTTTCCGCTTAAATTTTTATTTAATTGGCTAAGCCTTGCTATGCTCTGCTTTTTTGTATTAACTAATTTTTCTATTTCTATTTCTTCTTGTAGGCTACTATCTGTACGATTTGGGCTATGATGTCTGGATGGGCAATGCTCGTGGCAATTTCTATTCACGCAATCACACCTATTATAATCCCAATGTTGATAGATCATTTTGGCGTTTCAGCTGGCATGAAATTGGGATGTATGACTTACCAGCCATGATCGATTATATTCTGCACGAGACAGGCTTTGATAAGTTGGCATATTTCGGACACTCGCAGGTAAATTTGCTTTCTTTCACTTTCTGAGCTATTGCTTAATTTTAGGCCACTTTATTATAATAATTAGCCATGGTTTGAGATTAGTTTAGTCAAAGTTTTTGATTAGTTATTGAACTCCATCGTTTGGCACAACTATGCGCACTTGCCCCACTGATCAACTCGGGGTTATTTCCCAACTGGCTGGCAGTCATTCCCCTCCTCTACAATATAGCAGGCCGGTTGGGGAGTTCTGTGTTGGCCTGGTATGCATGCCATTAAGAATGGCGAACTTTATGGCCATAGCTCGCATATAATGATGCAGTAGCTAATTTAAAATAAACACGACATAATAAAAATTCAAGAAATAGGCCTGATGAAAATGTCAGAAAGAATTACCAGTGGGTACTTTCCCAACCAGAAGAGGTCCAGGCAGCTATTTGCCAATTGCCGACGAACAAATGGATTCAAAAAGTTCCTCAGATACCCTATGGATTTTGCAAACACTATTGGGCCGCACGTTTAGTGAGGTTGTGAAATTTGACGTTGTCTGATCATGTCCGTAATGGGATCAGCGGAGTTTTGCAGTTATTCACAAGCCTCATTATTGTTTGGAGCCTTAAGCCCGCTCTTGGGCTGACCAACCAATTTTAGTAGAATAAAGGCAAAGGTACGGGGGTCATTTGAAAAATTCGTGCAAAAATAAAAACTATATAATTGATTGGAATAATCCGCATGGGTTGGTGTGATACTACCATTCGGAATACGGTTGCCCCTCGGCAGGCAATGGCAAACCTCCGAGTGTATTTTTACCGTGAAAAAGCTCCTCATAAAAATATCTGCCGTTCGGAGTCGGCTTAAACTGTACGTCCCTCCATTTGTGGAACAACATCAAAACGCACACCACAAATAGGAGGAGGAGCTCGGCCAAACACCCAAAAAAGGGTGTACGCGCCAATTATACAGGGCCATCTTTTATGTCGGTATGAAAACATTGAATAACTTTGAAAAAAAAACAACTGATTTGTATAAGTGAGGTATTTTTATTTGGTTTCGTTATTTACAATTTATTAAAATTATTTTTTGAGTACAATATCAATCAATTAGCAATCACAAAACGCAATCTTTTTTCTTATCAAGCAATTCGGGTTTTATAGCGTCGAATTCGGCACGAATGTTTGCCTTAAGCTGGTCAATAGTCTGCGGCTTGTTGGCGTAAACCTTATTTTTTAGATAATCCCACAAAAAGTAGTCCGAGGGGGTTAAGTCAGGTTATCTGGGAGGCCAGTCGATGTCGCCTCTTTTTGTTTTCAGAAATTCAATTATTGCATTCACAGTATGGCATGTGGCGCACCGTCTTGTTGAAACCAGTAACCGTCTAAACCTTTCTCACGCATTTGCGGGCAGACATAATGAACCAACATCCATCGATATCGCTTTCCATTGACCGCCCAATGATGGCTTTGGCGCAAATGCCGTCCCAAACAGTTACTTTCCGGTCATGCAATGACGTTTCATGGATCTCGTGGGGATTCTCAGTTCCCCAAATGCGGCAATTATGTTTATTCGCGCTGCCAGAGAAATTAAAATGTTACTCGTCAGTCATTAAAAGTTGCTTCCAGTGTAAACCATTCGAGCGACTGTTTGGCCGCATTCCAAGCGACGTGAATGGTCTGTCGTCAATATTCTTTGTGCCAACTGCTCTTTATACGGAAACAAATTTAAATCATCTTTTAAAATGCGCCGCATTGTGGTTTCACTGACGCCAAAATGCTGAGCGCGACGACGATACGACACCAGGGCAACGCTCTCCCTTACTGCTTCAACAAGTTCATTGGAACGTCTTGGTCGTTGATGAACGGTATGTTGGCGATCTCGCACTGTTCCGTGCTCAAAAAAATTCGACACCAAACGACGAATAGTATTGTCAGACGGTGCCTGCTTGTCGCGATACTTTTTTCGATATGCGCGTTGAGTTAGAACAATAGAACGACTATTTTCGATGTATGGCGTCACTATTTCAGCTCGTTGTTTCGGTGTATCGTTTGTTCGGCGATCCCTGGTTGAAATTGTCCTGCATTGACGTATCGAAAACATGTACATATGTTGAAGTCGATCGGTTGGTAAATAAAAAAGTTATTCAGTGTTTACATACCGACATAATGATGGCGCACCCTGTATATATATATAAACCTTTTTTATTTTTCGACATAGTCTCCTTTCAGCCTTATTCATTTCGTCCAATGCTGTTCCAGTTTGTTGATCCTTTCCTAATAATAGAATTTTTCGAAGTCTGAAAAATAGCCATATGTTTCTGCCGTTTATTTAATTTGGGGAACAAATGGTAGTCCAAGAAATTCGGGGGAGTCAAGTCTGAAGAACAGGAGGATGTGAAAGGAGTTCGAACTCTATTTACATAAATTTTATAAGCACAACTGCTGAGGCGTGAGCTGGTGCGTTGTCGTGATGGAAAAGAAAAATTACTCGACTTTCTCGATTGAAACGAATGACAAACACAAAGAAATAAAACGATCTGACTGAAACTTGGTGTGTGTTTGTCGAAGAGATGCCTCGATTCGCGCCATTAGTGTCATCTCACCGACTTTGCATAGACTTTTCAAGTCACCCTAGCAAAATACTTCCGAACGTTTGGTTCATATGGAAGAAAATTCTCAATGCCGTCATTAAAAATTTGTATATTTGATGGATAGGTTAGGATGGAACGGTTGCCCAAAAAATGAGCGCACTTGGGCGTCCTTTGTGATACCAATATTTGATGGTAATTTTATTATTTTTTTTAATGTTTTAAACATTTTTAAAATTTTTGTCAATTTCTTACAAAATCTGGAGCTTTGATTTATGCATTTTTTGTCATAGAGTGCACTATGTTTTTATCAGGGCGAATCTACAGGGCCCGCCATCTATCGTTACGGATTTGAACTAGGTATTATTTGAGAATGGTAACACTTAGCTGTCATCTGATTTGACAGAAAATTAGTCTTATTCATCCGCTGAACGAAAATGGTTGTGTATACGCTCAAAGAACGCTGGGAAATATTGCGACATTACTTTGAAAATCATGGCAGAATGTGTACGAAAAAGACTTTTACCGAAAAATCATCTTTTCGGATGAAGCTCATTTTCATCTCGGCGGGTATGTTAACAAGCAAAATTGCCGCATTTGGGGCTCAGAAAACCCGCACCCACTCGAAGAAAAGCCGATGCATTCACAACGAGTCATTTTTTGGTGCGGATTTTGGTGGAGAGGCATCATTGGTCCATTTTTCTTCGAAAATGAGCGAGGAGTGGCCGTAAACGTCAATGGAGAGCGTTACCGGGCCATGTTGAATTTTTTTCCGAGAAATTGAAGAGGAGAATATTGGGGGCATTTGGTTCCAACACACAGCGAATGGTACGATCAATCTTTTACGCACTGTCTTCGAAGATCGCATTATCAGCCGAAATTTTGATATTGTTTGGCCACCTCGGAGCTGCGATTTGACGCCGTTGGATTCTTATCTTTGAGGTGCCATCAAAGACCAACATACGCGATGTCATAGCTGAACTACAGCCGCATACAATCAAAAATGTGTTGAAAAATTGGACCGATCGTATGGGATGGTGCATGGCTAGCCGAGGCAGCCATATGAATGAAGCTGTATTCGGTCATTAACCGGAAGGATTGTACTTCAAAATAAAAAAAAACAGTTTGGAAAAATATTGAGTAGTTTCTTTTTTATAGCATTTTTAATTTCGTAAAGTTATATGGCGGACCCTGTATTAAAGGTGGTGTTGGTAAATCAGCTTTTTTTCTTTCGCCGTGTCCATGCGGCGATCAGCTCAGAATGAAACAAGGCGAATTAATTTTTTGTTTTCTCGTTTCTCAATACTTCGCTTTGACAATCAAACGTACAGAACATTGTTGTTTGTCTAGTGCCACCACCTTCAATGAATGCGCCTTGGTTTTCATGAAAAATTAGCGAACAAAAAATTCCATAAAAAAATACCAGTCTAACGGTTAGACGCGATAGAAGTGAAACCTTCCGTAAAACAAACTGAGAGAGAATGAGACGAAAGCAGCATTAGGGGCGGGATAATTATAGGTTCATTATAATATTGCTATAAAGTTCATATTTTATTTTCTTCATTTTATTATTATTCATCCTCAATGTTTTCAATTTCAACAAATGATACGAGTGGTTTATGATAGCTAAAATATGATACAAATGCTTTGGTTTCGATGTTGTCAACATATCTTTGAAATACCGCGTCAAATGTTGTTTTTGATCGTGTTGTCGATTCAGTGCGATTGTTACACATTTTTAAATTGAATGTTGTATTGAGAAAGTCAATTGAAGGAACCGCTGTGTCCAATGCAAAATTTACGTTAAAATCGCCACTTAAAATCATTGGAACTTTATCGTAATCTTTTCTAAGTATCCGCGATACTTCTGGTGTATACTTTATAAAATTTTCGTGAATGAATTCCGTGATGCTATTTATTGATTTTTTTTCTGTCGATATTCACGACACTTTTCTGCATTATTTTTCGGCATAATTGCCGTAAATATTTAAAAATGAAAATATTTACGAATATAAAAATACACACGCGGTTGCTATTATGAGCGTCCCAAGCAAAACCTGCGTGACCGAAACTCTAACACAATTACATTTTTTTGAATGTTACAAACACATATGCACGCAGGTTTTGCTGGGGCGTGACCGAAACTCTAACACAATTACACATATGCACTCGTATTTGTTTGAAAATCGACTTTTTTTTTTGGTTCTCCGTCACCTTTGGAAAATGTGTAAACAGTAAGCAAACTTTATTCAAATATTTTCCCTCATTTTTGCATCAGTAAAATTAAACAAACGCCGTAGCCGAATGGGTTGCTGCGTGACTACTATTCAGAATTCACAGAGAGAACGTCAGTTCGAATCTCGGTGAAAACATCAAAATTAAGGAAAACTATTTTTCTAATAGCGCTCACCCCTCAGCAGGCAATGGCAAAACACCGAGTGTATTTCTGCCATGAAAAAAAGCTCCTCATAAACATATCATAAAATAAAATAACTGTATAAAAAAATTTTTTTTCTTGTGATTCGAACCAAGGATTTTGGATCGGAAGCTCACATTGCTAGTCACTCGGCTACCGCGCCATGCTGTCGGCGCTGGCCTAAAAGTTATTTAGTTCGTCGCTACGTTTATATCAACATATAATATAACGCTTCGTAACTAAATAACTTTTAGGCCAGCGCACAGTGGTTTCTACCATATGTCAATAATATGAAAATGAAGGTTTTTGGATTCCTAAATTAAAGCTTGTATGTTACAAACAGATCCCTAAATATGACAAATATATAACTAAAACAACCTATGAACTTTAAATTCATTACTTTGTTAATCCTTGAAGTGCACAAATCCCGAGTACTTTAATTTCGCGCAAACAAAAGTGACTGCAACCCTAATGTTGCATAGTGAATTTCTCGGAACTGGTTCGGTGATAACTTTTTTTGAAGATGGATTCTGAGAATCAAGGTAAGTTTACATATTTTGCACAATTAAAATCCCTTTGAACTTTACCGCCCTTTGTCAATGAGCTTAAAAACAAAGTACCGTTATTTTCCTAGAAATACAAGTAAACTTATGTATGTGTTAGTCATGTAAATCATATTTTTTTTCATTCTAATAAACATTTTTAATCATAAAAAGCCATTTTCACTATAATCTTGGCGATATTTGGGTTGCTAGGATTTTTGTCATGTATCCCCATACTACGCGAACCACTGTGCAGCGCCGGCAGCATGGCGCGGTAGCCGAGCGAATAGCAATGTGAGCTTCCGATCCAAAATCCTTGGTTCGAATCACAAGAAAAAATAAAAGTTATTTAATTCGTCGCTACGTTTATATCAACATATAATATAACGCTTCGTAGCCAAGAGGGTCGCTTTTTCGTTTCACTTTTCCTCAAATCACTCCCAACGATTCTAAAGAAGTTTTCACTTCAAAAATATTGCGTATATTGTAAAGAGCTGAAGTGACTTATTTATGTGAGCACAAGGATACATAGGTACATACATAGCTGCATAAGTAGGTCTGCAGAGCTTTCGAGTATGCTATACTCACGCCCATTTGTCTCAGAGTGGTCGACAGCAGTTTGGATACGCATTACTCAATCCAAATGAACTCACACCACTTATTCAATTCTTGAAGGGCCCCATTACAATGCCAACAATCACAGCAAAGCGGAGAAGTATTTTACTAGTTAAAAAAAATTAATACTCATAAATTTCTCAGTAGCTCAGCACTATTCTTTTTATTAAATATACGAAAATTTTCATTTCAGGGCACCACATCCTTCTTCGTAATGACTTCCATGCGTCCCGAATATAACGAAAAAATCACCTTAATGAGCGCTCTTGCACCGGTAGCCTTTATGAAAAACCTCGAAGCGCCATTAATGTTCCTTTTACGGAATTTCATAGCCATTTCGGGCAATGCGATCTACGAATTTTTACCACGCAACGATTTATGGAGAGCCTGCTTTCGCTCTAAAATGACCGAAGACACTTGCTTTGATTATGTATATCAAATTGTGGGCAGAGATCCCAAAATGTGGAACGCGGTGAGTTGTTGAGCAAAAAGATGAGAAGGATGAGAATATTTACTTAATATTTTTTTACCAGACAATGGCGCCCGTTTACGTTGCTCATCTTCCCAGTGGTTGTAATCTCAAACAGGTCAAACACTACTTACAACTCGTCGACTCCGGACGATTCTGCCAGTACGATTACGGGCCAGCTGAGAATCAGAAGCGCTACAACAGCACAAAACCGAAGGAGTATCCACTTAAGAAAATCACTGTGCCCGTGGCGCTCTACTACACTTACAATGACAATCTTAGTAGTTACAAGGATGTGAAACAGCTGGCAAAGGAGCTGCCAAATGTGGTTGAAAATTGTTTATATCCCAATAAGAGATGGAATCATATGACAATTATTTGGAGCGCAGAAGCTCACGAATTGGCACACAAACACATGGTTGAGGTGATGAGGAAATACGAGCCGCCCATCAATCAAACAGTATAAATATTTCCGTCTTACGCTGAACGCTACTTGTCTTTCGATAGGACTATATTTGTGTATGTGTGTGTAATATTAATATATCAGTTTGGGGATAAAGAAATCCATTATTTTTGCGTAGAATTTTTGCTTAAAACTGTTTTATGGTCGATCTTTAGCTAATAGGCGATGCTACGATTACTTACCTGTCGGTCAACTTCGATTATTTCTGTGATTTTGCCGGCATTTTCGACGACGGGCTTACGTGTGCGAGGTGCACCTTTAACACCAAAAAACCCTGACTGGAATCGAGCAAACTAAAATTCCCCGTAATTAACTGTTACAGTGAATCGAATTTTTTAGCGCGAAATGTCACCTTGACAACGAGCAGAAACTTGAAATTGTTTGATCGATACTTACGAGATATCAATCACTACCGCCATCTACCCATAAAATGATGGATTTCTTTCGCCCCAAACTAATACATATATATATATAAATATTGTTGGAAAATGTAATATCATAGAAACAAATAGTAATAAATAAAAAATAATTGGTGAACACTGCATTGTTTCTTTCTCGGCTGGTTTCCAGGTAAACTGTATTTACACTGACTTTTCGAAAACCTTCGACAAACTCTCCACGAATCCTAAAATACCTACACCGATAGCCCAGCGGCAATTAGTGCCTTGGGATCGTTGTTTGTACGTTCGAAATTACTCGGGAAATGCCTGACTTCTTCCTCGATTGCATCCGAGACACTGCGATATTGGCTAATTTGGGTTCCCGGTCACTTTGGTATAAGGAAAACTGCGTGGCTAACGAACTGGCTAAGCAGGGCACCCCGGAGATGGTTTCATCGCAAAACGAAAAGGACTGGGGTTCCCTTGAGAACCTGTGGTCTACTCCTGGAAAGATTGGCCTCACGTCAACTTAGCAAGCGCTGTGCTAAAGCGCCAGTTCTGGTCATGGGTAGATTGGAGGCGCTCGGGAGAACTTCTAAGGCTAACAAAGCCACAACTCTCGAATTTGGTAGGTACCCTTACCGGACATTGGCCGTTTGGCGTTCATGAGATGAGACTTGTGATTGCTTCAAGTCCTTTTTGCAGAAGCTGTCTGAAGGATGTGGTGGAATCATCTCAACACCTTCTTCGCAGCTGCCTAGCTCTCGTAGGGCAAAGATTTAAACAACTGGGCTCTCACACCCGTGGATATAGCGGGTTTTATATCACACACCAGCTGAAGCTAAAACGAACTCTCTTGGTCTTACGTGGGACAAACTGGGACACTTAACTCAAACCCGTGTCCGTTGGCGAAGAGGCGTAGTTAATGCCCTATGGATGAAGTAAAACAAAAGGTAAGCATGCTCTATCTTCTTTACATATCCTTTTATTTGTAATGAGCCTGTCTACAAATGGAGGAGTCTACAGTTCTATGCCGCCTCCCAATTGCTGCCGGCAGTTGGTTTTTTATGAAAAGCTTTTTCGCGGCAGAAATACACGTGGAAGTTTGGCATTGGCAGCCGAGTGGCAACCGCCAGTAGAAAACATTTTTTCTATCCTTTAAAGGTTCATTGCCACAGTGAGTTTCAAAACCGAGCTCCGCCTTATTGAGGTCACACGCAATCTCCCGCTTTATTCAAATTTGGCTTAACACTGAATGCGCAAGGCTCATGGTAGACCAGAGCTGCCTCTCGCAGCGCAAATTTCTATTGTATTTCTCACAAATGTAGGTACAAATGAAGCTATGAAAGTTTGATAAACAATAAGTAATTTTTTGGTAAAAATCTGTCATATAAATTTACCAGCTTGGGTGATAAAATTTTAATACATTTTTTTCAAAGAATTTACTATTTCAACACTGCCAACGATTTCGCTCTCACATACCAATAGCTTGCCCCAAAAGGTTATTTATACCTGTTTCAGTATATAAAATTTAGCTCAACATAATAACCTGCCAACTTAAGTAATAAACTGAATCTAATCTTTAGAACGGAGAGACCCTCACTCGCTGAATGCAAATAGGCAATGAGATGAACAACTTGCAAAAAGCGTGCAAACAGCCCTGATGAGGGCAACCAAGGAGCGGAGAATTTCACTACGGCTTTAAGAGCATAGCAAATGTTGACGAAAACTTGCAGCCTGTCGGCTTAAAATGGCGCACGCATACATGCAAGCGCAAAAATAAACAAATAAAGTTACAAGGATGCGTTGAACACACACACACATCTAGTAAATTGCTCAAATGCTGCATTTGTTATGCGGTTGTTGCTATTGTTGTTGGGCGTAGTTGAATTACTTTAATGCATGTTGATGTTTTCAAGACAGAAACATTTCAAATACCAGCAACTAACCCGACCAATGTTGTTCCTACTTGTTTTTACCCCAGCCCAAAATAAGTGCATGTCAACTACGTAGCACTTTGAGCAAAAAGTCCCCCTAATTTCTTTAACCCAGCCTTATCCTATTTTGGGTCGGCTCTCCTTGTGCGAAATCTCCAGGTTTTTGGTGGTTTGCCTTGCCCTCTTTTCGTCGTTTGCCTCACTGCGTGATCATCTGGCCTGCTCATTATATGACCGTACCTGTGTAGGTGGTTTTCCTGGAGCTTAGTGCTGATTGGAGCAACTTTATTGCCACCAAGAATAAAGTAGTTTGGAATCTTGCCCAGCAGTGTGATGCGGCTGACCTACCTCAGCATCCATATTTCTGCCGCGTACAGTCTCCGCTCTAGTTTACATGGTACAGCCCAGCACTCGGATGCATATGGCATTGCTGGCCTGATCATGCTTTTGTAGATTTTACCTTTTAAGTTTTCTAGAATTTTCTTGTCGAATTTTGCCATCCACATTGAATTCGGAGATAAATTTCTCGTCCGAAGATGTCATCTTCGCTGACATGCGAGCCCAAGTATTTAAAACTATCCACGATTTCGAGGGGGACGTTATTTATTGTAAGAACTGGAAGCTCAACTCGGTGTTGTAAAATGAAACTCGATTGCCTCGGTCTTTATGCGGCTTACTTGTAGCCCATTTGATTCAAAGACAGCAGTCCACCGGTTGAAATTTTCTAGGAGGATGGCTTTGTCGCAAACGCGAAGGGCTGTTATTGTTGTTGTTGTAGAAAAAGTGTTTCAATATTTCCACTGAAATAATCCTAATTAGTGACCAGCGCCGTTTTATTACCACTGTCCTCGTGTGATGATGTCTTGTTTTTTTCCGAAGCCAGATCCAAATGGCTACTTGGTCAGTATACATCCATGTCCAGTGGATGTTGCCTTGGATTTCACGCCTAAGAAAGTCTCTAACCAGATTGAAGAAGAGAGGGTAAAGAAGTTTGTTCCCCAAATGTGATATTATCACCTTCAAAGTACACCCCATCAACTGCACGACACCTGTGCAAGCGTTTCATCCAGCTTTCGAAATATTTCTGGAACTATATTTTCGGTATAGCCATCAGGGCCGTCATAGATTTTTCCATTACTTCCTTTCGACTGTTAATACTCGTTCCCTGTAGTGGTTTTCCGACTCGATCAAATAGAAAAAGTAAAAAAAAATCGCTAGGAGCAATCAGAGGAGTCAGGTGAATTCGGTGGCTGTTGGATGGAATTCGCTTCGTTCTTGGTCAAAAATTCACAGGTAATGATGGCACTGTGCGAAGGTGCCTTTTCATGGTTCAAAATATACGATTTTTCCCCCAAAAATCATTTCACTTTTCAAGAATTCCTTCACGCAAACATCTCTTAATGCCCAAATAATAGTAGTTATTAACTGTCTCAACTTCTGGCGAAAATTCGTGGTGTACTATACCTTTGCAATCCATAAAAACCGCGAGTATCGCCTTCTTTTTTGACTAAAACGACGTGGTTTTCTTGATCTTAGTTCATTCGAAGCTCTCCACCTACTCGACTGATGTCTAGATTGCGTGTTTTACTCAGAAACCGACGTCTCGTCCCCAGATTCAGCCTTGGAAATCATGTATTTGGAGTTAGCAACACGGTCTCTTTTTTGCAGAAAATTCCCGTCCTTTGAGACCAACTTTGCAACAACGCGCAACCCCAAATCATAAACTACAATGCACTGAACGGATCCACAAACAATGTTCAAGTCCTCTGGCAGCTCTTGCCAGCTCTCTGATGCTTAATTTGCGGGTTTTTATCAACTTTGCTTCCACTTTATTGATGTTTTTATCAGTTTTCGTTGTCGATGGTCTGCCACTACGTTCGTCACCCTCGATGTACTCTCACTATTTTCTAAAGCCTTCATGGCACTGGTAGCACGGCTGTTTTTTTAGAGTAACAATACCAAAAAAGTTTCCCACATTTTGAAGGTTTTTCCACCATTCAATGCATTTTTAACGGAAAATTTAATAAAGGGTTATCAGATTGACAGATCACGCGTGACTACTGTCAAACTAAATAAATATAATTTTTTTCAGTAGTCATTGACATTTCATCATGGAAAGACCTATGTCTCAAAAAAATACAAAATTGTATTACGAAAATCCACGCTCTGTGAAAAGTTCCCATCGCACTCTAAGGCCAACTTGTGATGTACTGCGATGAAGCTCACTTTGGCTTAATTGGTACGTTAGTAAGCAAAATTGCCATATTTGGGCTGAAGAGCAACCCGAAGCCATTCAAGGACTGCCATTACATCCATTGAAAACAATCGCTCGGTGCGGCCTATTGACTGGAGAAACCATTGGCCCATATTTCTTCAAAGAGGAGGCTGACGCCAATGTAACAGTGAATGGCGTACCCTATCGCTCCATAATAAACTTGGTTAACCTTTTGAAACCGGAAATTGAAGCCCGCGATCTGTACAACAACAGAACGGCGATTCCAACAAGACGGCTCTACTTGCCACACAGCCTGAGAAACAATGAATTTACTGCGTCGTGTCGGTGAGCAATTCATATCTCGTCTGAATCCAGTGAATTGGCCCAAGATCGTGTCCACCTTTGGACTTTTATTTGTGTTTGCGTGTAAAGTCTAAATCGTTTGTAGGTAAACCAGCTTCGATTGAGGCATTGGAAGCCAACATTACTAAAGCTATTCACTGCATATCGAGCGAAGTCCTCCAGCGAGTGATTCAAAATTGGTGTTTACGGATGGCCGAATTACGGCGCAGTTGCGGCCAACATTTCAAAGGGACTATCTTTAAAAAATAAATGCCATGAATGGTTCTACCTCTAAAAAACAAAAAACAAAAAAACAAAAAAAACAACAGAACTTCAATCAGTTGACTTAGAGCGTCACCGGGCGGTTGTTCGGTGAACTTTTTGCTCAAGGTGGTATCTATACATATCAACCAAATGATGGCATACTTCAAGGCGCATGTGTTTTTTATTGTTATTTTTATTGTTGTGTGCTTCGGTTTGAGGCGAGTATTTAATGTAATGAGGCCTTGTTTTGTTATCCGCAAAAAGCGTTGCTGCGACAGGATGCTGCAACTTACTTACACTTTACTCACTCGCAAGTACACCAAAAGTACGCAAGCATAGCCAGCAGTTAGTTTTGTTATTTCGACTTTGACTATTTGCCTATTTGCACACTCAACCGTCAAGTCGACAGTTAAGCCGAATTGTTTTCCTTTCGGCTGTTGTTAGAGAGCGGGGGTAGTGTAAAAAATACGAGTAGCAGGGCTGCTGGCTTTGATGAGTGCCACTTGCCGCTGAAGTTCATGAAAGTTCAAGTGGCCCTACATAGTGGCATTGCAAAGCTAACGTTTTTGTTTCTTTGTTTTTATGTTTTTTTTGTATTTTTTTTTTTGTTTGATGAAATCGCAATGAAAAATTAGTGCTTTTGCTATTTTAAGCGTGAAATTAGTTGATTTTAGAAGTAAATATTTTTATTAAATTAAAAAGCAAAAAAATAATAAATGTGTTCGGTACTGTAATTCATTTAAAGTGAGAAAAGTTGTGCCATCTCATTCAGCGAAAATACTCCAGTGACAACTCAATAGTAAAATGCATTTAAGCCCTTTTGAGCAGGCCAGCGTTTGGTGAAAGCTTTGAGTGGCATTCGTTTAAACGTTCGTTCGATTGCTTACATTTATAATATTGTTTATGTGTGTGTGCGGTTGCGTGCGTTTTTGGCTAACAAACACTCCCACATGCATACTCCCTTACACACATACACATTCCACTGCTGAATTAAGTTATTTGTCAATGTCGCTGCCATCGGCCAATTGCCAAGCCTTCCTTCCAACTGCTCAACCGGCAACTGTCACTTTGACAACCTGTCACTGGTTTGGCCAGAATTGAAAGCCAATCGCTGCACCAAATACGACAAAAAGACACACACACACCCAGTTATCCACATAAAATGCCGAATTTTTTGAATCTTGTGCAAAATGAAAATCAATTTTTCCAAACAATGCTGCTCGACTGAAGGCGCTGGACAGTGAAGCGAAAAATTCTTCTAAAATAAGCTGAAAAAATGCTTTCTATTTAGAATATAGCCGAATGAATGCGTGCTGTCGATTGAAATTTAAATGTGCGCTGCTGTGCACATAAAACACAAATGACGATAACTAAAGCGGTATCATAAAGTCGGATTTTTTAAGAGCTATAGGAAAGTTTTTCAAAAAAACACACGTAAAATTCAGAAAAATGCATGAAATTTTTATTTAAATCGATAGTACAGCCCACATAATTTAAAGTTTGAGGATTATTTTATGCAAATGTTGACCGCGACTGCGCTTCAAATGTTTCGGCCGGTATCTCACATATAAATGCTTTAATGTTATCTTCCAATGCGTTAATTGAAGCAGGCCTGTCTGAATAGACATGAGTTTTAACATAGCCCCACAAAAAGTAATCTAAAGGCGTTATATCGCACGTTCTGGGTGGCCAATTGACAGGTCCCGAACGTGAAATAAAATGTTCACCGAACTCGCCTCTCAACAAGTCCATTGTTACGCGTGCTGTGTGGCAGTGGCACCATCTTGCTGAAACCACATGTCATGCAAGTCAAGCTCTTGTATTTTGGGCAAAAAAAAAAGTTGGATATCATTTCACGGTAGCGCTCACCATTCACAGTTACGTTACGATTTGCAGCATCTTTGAAGAAGTACGGTCCAATGATACCTCCAGCCCATAAACCGCACCAAACTGTGATCTTTTCTGGATGCATTGGAAGCTCTTGCAATTCTTCTGGCTGATCTTCACTCCAAAATCGGCAATTCTGCTTCGTCGCAAAATTTTCCACGTTGTTGAGTAACAGAGGCCGATTGCTGCGAACGGCGACGAATCGATAATTGATGGTCATCATTAACACTGGCCGATACAGCTACGATATTTTCTTCAGTTCGCACTCTACGTAGGCGTGTTGGTGGTTTGATGTCCAATAATGTAAATTTGGTTCTAAATTTAGTCACAGTAGCTCGAATAGCCGCTTCAGTGGGTCGATTAAACTGACCATAAAATGGAGGAAGCGCGCGTTAAACTTTCTTAACTGAACACACATTTTAATAATAAAATTTCAATGATTTGCAAGCGTTATTCGTTTGTCAGACGATTCATGGATCAAACTGAAGATGTTTGACAGTGAAACAAAACACGAAACGTGCGCCAGCTGTTTAAATCAACTGTTTAAAAAGATAATAGCTGAAAAATCGCCCTTTAGAAGTCTCTGATTGCCAAGCCAAACTGAGAGAAACAATTTTTTTTATTATAATTTTTTTTCTCAGTTAAATTCCTTGTTTTGCCTTGCGGGAGGATTTTTACATGGCACATCCCAAATGAAATAATGAGCTGTATGAGCTTTACGACGCCTTAGACATAGGGCAGCGAATAAAAATCCAGCGGCTTCGTTGGCTGGGTCATGTCGTCCGAATGGATACTAGCGCTCCGGCTCTGAAAGTATTCGATGCAGTACTAGCTGGTGGTAGCAGAGGAAGAGGAAGGCCTCCTTTGCGTTTGAAAGTTCAGATTCGGAAGGACTTAGCTTCGCTTTGTCAAGTTTTGCTAAACTCGGCTAAAATCGCGTAAGCGGCTTTTGCTTGAATCAAGACGAAGAAGATCCTAAATTTAGCGTACAACCAGATATACTGCGCTGTTTTGCCTTCTCGCTACCCAGAGAATAGTTGGGCGAAGCTCGGAAGCCCAGGACTTAATGGACTTGAATGGACTTCTACACCCGGAAGCTTCCTCCTAAATCTTTTACGCTGCTATTGCGCTGATCGAAAAGAAGATGATACTAAGTAAAAAAGTGGGAAGGTAAAAACAAAGTTAGTAAGTTCGTTTAAATTAAAAAAAAAGAAAAGAAATTTTTAATAAATTTTTTTAGAAAACAGCATCAAAATTTTACTTTTTAAATTATAATATTCGTGCGCAACTAAGTTCTCGCTGTTTTTTTAATGAAAATACAATTTTTTTCTGAAAAAATGGTTACAAGTGAATCATTGAAAGTATTGCCCATCGCAGGCTACTACTTTCTCCCATCTTTCTGGTAGATCTCGTATCCCGTCGCATTAAAACTGTTCTTCTTTTGAGGCTATCCATTTTTTAATGTCTTCATATGAATGAAACTGCTGGTCAAGACCATGTGCCATCGATCGGAACAGGTGATAAACCGACGGCGCAATAGGGTAGGATTTCCGATTTCAGTGTTTCCAGGTAGGATTCAACGGGTTTGGCAACATGAGGCTGAGCGTTGTCATGCTGTAGAATCACTTTTTCGTGCCTCTCCGCGTATTGCGGCCGCTTCTCGCGCAGTGCTCGGCTCAATCACATCAATTGAAGTCGATACCGATCCCCAGTGATGGTTTCGCTTGGTTTTAATAGTTCATAATAAATAACACCAACTTGCTCCCACCAAATACATACATAGCATAACCTACGCAGCGTGAATATTCGGCCGAGGCGACGACGTAGAATCATCACCTGGCAGTCCCCATGACTTTCCTTTCTTTGGATTGCTGTAATGAATCCATTTTTTATCACGTCACTATGCGATCAAGAAATCCCTTAATTTGTTCACAGGCGAAAAAACGACGTTCAACATTCCTTGGTTTTAACTCATAAGGAACCCCAGTCCCCTGTTTCTGAATCATTCCCAAAGCATGCAATCGCTTGGAAGTGGATTGGCGGGTAACTCCTAATACTGAAGCATGCTCTTCTTGCGTTTGATACGGATCCTGATTGAGCAGTGCCTCCAATTCAGCGTCTTTGGAGGCTTTTGGCTTTCCTTCACGCGGACGGTCGTCAACATTAAAATCACCGTCTTTGAAGCGACGGAACCAACCTCGGCACATTGTTTCACTTAAAACAGCATCTCCGTCAACTTTTTGTAGCTCTCGATGCGCTTTAGCCACCGTTTTTTTCGAATGAAAGAGGAAAATCAACGCTTCCCGCACATGACTTCGGCAAAAAGTCAGACATTTTCACTACACCAAAAGTATATGATACCAATCCAAAATCACTAATGTGTCGAAACAGTTTGCTTACCATATGTCTAAGCTTGGTTTATGACGTTTAGGTTATGTTAGAATCGACTAGCACACACTGCTGGCGGCATCTATTGGCAAACAGTGGGAGCTTAGTTGCTCACCTAATACCAGAAAAAAAAACAAATATTTATTCATTACGTGTGCACTATTTTTAGTTCAATACTCTCACTGAAAATAACTATTGAAATAAATTTGGGATTTTTTTATTGAAATTTAATATTTAAGATTAATAAATACTTTTCTGTTTCAAAATTGATGTTAAACAAAGGAACAGAGGGTACTGCCAATGTGTTTGTTACGCTAGAATCATTTTTTATTTGCTATAATACGCATCTTGGAGAAGCCCCAAGCAAAAGTAATCGACAAGCACCACAGTTTTGTTGAATCTAATATCGCTTCAGACTACATGAAAAAGAATTCCATCCTTCTTTACACAGCAAGTGGTTTTAATATGATATCCCTGCTAAATTTATATGGGTGAACAGAATATTCTTGAATGAAGCCACGAGTTCCCTCAGCATTGAGGAAAATGTCTGTGATCTGTTTCTCGCTAAAACGACACAGCCGCACAAAAAACAGTATAAGTGCTCGGGTATGAAACATATTGATTGTGTTGTCCTGAGAACAAATCTGGAGTTCCGCATTATGTTAGAATACTTACTAATCTAAAAAAAAAACAACTTGATTAGTTTGTTGCAGCAAACAATTTTTACAAATATTGATGAATTCGTTTGAAACCTTAAAACATTTGAGTTCGGTTTCAGCGACCCTAAAATAAAACAACATGATCTTATCTCGAAGGCAGATTTTTTTTCCAAGTCCAGAAAACAATTTCTTTTGCTTATTTCGAAAACCTATCGTAATTGGGTAAACTGATCAACCTTAGTTGCTTCTCTTTGCGCTGTGGGTCGATTTCATTCCAATTAATATAAGTTTTGAGCGCAGAGATATCGATAATAATTGAAAATACTACCGTTGGTCAGTGGCAATTGTATCTCCTATAACTCCAGCAATACATCATCATGTGGTCAGCTGTGTCACCTTTAGTAAAATTCTAAAATAATATGGGAAAGTATCACGAAATTTTTCTCATCGATACCTACAGCAGGAAATTTATTCATGGCACTGAGCAGTATTGTAGATTTATTTTTCGGGTCAATGTAGCTTCCGCATATGCGTTTGTAAGTTCCAAAAAATTATAATATGCCTCGATCTCTTCATTATTGTCCGAACATTCTTCCTCGAACTCTGGAATAAATAGTTACTCGCCTACACCAGAAAAATAGCCATACAAAATTTCATCCAAATTTCATTCCTATAGAAAACTGATTTAAAAAGAAAGAAGCAGTAACGACAAAACTAATTAAGTCGACTATATTTCTCATGAAAATAGCAATGGAAGCTTCAGAAAAATTGTACGGGTAGAATTCCACTCAAAAGACAGGAAAAAACGTAGTGTCTCTTAAAAAAACTTTACATTTATTGCAAAGCGATACGAAATAACGGTCATTTCACAAATAATTTCGTGATTAGGTCACAAGATTTTCGCAGGATGAAAAAAATGTTTCGTGGTTGGCATTTAGCTCAAAGTCGAGTTTTAGTTAGAGTTCTACCCAAATACCAACAAAGAGTTCTTGTATGCGTAGACACCTTTCACAGCACAAGAGAAGAGTTGGCATAAATTTCTACAAACTTTCTCAAAACAAAAAACTACTTTCTCTTTGACCGACTTTTACTTTATCTCTTACTTTGATCAAGAGACTCTTACAACAAATGGGCATGAGAGACTTTTGCTAGAGTTAACCAGTTAATCCAGCTCTCTTGTTCGAGAATATTTCCAATCCTTTTTGACTAGCTTTGCATATTTACTGCAATCCACTGTGCTTCAGCTTTTCTACGTCCAGCAATTGCCAAAAAGTACTGTGGCAGTTACAGGAGCAAAATAAAGAAAAGAAAAACTGCTTACACACAAATTGTAAAAGATATAATAAATATAAGGTAGTGACAGGCAAAAATTCATCGATCAAAATGAAGTTGCGTATATGTCCGTACCAAATTAAATTTTAAAGGAGCTTCCAATCGCGATAAAATAGTTTTGTATTTAAATGAAATAAATATTACTATGGATATGGGACTCAAGGTTCTTCAAAGTACGGTCATATCTCTCGTCACATATTAAATTAGATCCCAATATATTGTTTATATGTATGTTTGCTAATAATTATGCACGGAATGCTCCGATTTGTATAGCGGTTTCTTTATTTTATTCTTGTTTTTCCTAGAAAATTTTTATTTTATTTAATATGCCCAAACTTACTAAAAAATCACAAAATTTTGATTGAAATGCCTCCTCTCTCCATTAAAAGTTACGTATTAAAAAATCGAAATCATTTGAGCACATTGAAAATTTAAAATTTAAAAAAAAAAAATTTACGAAATTTACAAATTTAAATTTTTAATTTACATTAAAAATGTTGAAATTTTAAAATTAAAAAAAATTACCAAAAATTGTTTAAATTTCTTTATTAATTTTTATGTACCAAAACAATTTTTTTCATATTAAAAAATACATTAAAAATGTTGAAATTTGAAAAAAAAATTTACAAAAAAGTTGTTTTACTTATTTACCAAAAAAATTTAATAAAATTTGATTGTTGAAATTTAAAAAACAAATTTGCCAAAACATTTCTTAAATTTTTTTTTAATTTACCAAAAATTAAAAAAAAAAAAATTTTTTTTCATATTAAAAAATACATTAAAAATGTTGTATTTGAAAAAAAAAATTTACCATCATTTTTTTTAAATTTACCCAAAAAAAATTTATTATAATTTTTTTTTTATTTTTTTTTAAATATTTTTTTTTACGTATAAAAACACATTCAAAATGTTGAAATTTGAAAGAAAAAATGTTACCAAAAAATTCTTATTTATTTTTTTCTCACATTGCAATCATGAATATGAATGAAAATAAAGTATTATTTTTAAGGAAAACTTCAATCTTTCATTTGAGCATCATTGAAAAAACTAAAAAATGTCGAAATTTGAAAACAAGAATAAAAAATTTAATTTGCATAAAAACACTATTTACCAAATAAGTTTTCGAATTTTTGGGCTACATTTCAAATTGTATCTCAGTTATCAGATTGTATCTCTCCACAACCACTTAGATATAATTAGAAGTAAACATTTTACGCTTTCTGTTAAACAGAATAAAAAAATTAAATAAAGGGTGTTTTTTTTAGAGGTTAGGTTTTCAAGATGAAATAAAACGTATATAATTTAATGTTATGGCCAGGAATTTAGCTTTATTATAAAGATAAGGGTTTGCCATCATGTTTTAAAAATGATTTCGGGCAATTCCAGCCGAGAGGCCCAATTTTCGGCCACTTTTTGCAGCAATTGG
This sequence comes from Anastrepha obliqua, assembly GCF_027943255.1. NCBI lineage: Eukaryota > Metazoa > Arthropoda > Insecta > Diptera > Tephritidae > Anastrepha > Anastrepha obliqua. Next base: position 110,568,661 of record NC_072896.1, on the reverse strand, counting down.
GGCCGTATGTCAGCAATAACGCGCCGAATATTCTCTTCCAAGACGTCAATCGTCTCGGGCTTATCTGCGTAGACAAGCGACTTCACATAGCCCCACAAGAAATAGTCCAGCGGTGTTATATCGCACGATCTTGGAGGCCACGCCACAGGTCCACGGCGCGAGATAATGCGCTCACCAAAAGTTTCCTTCAATAAATCGATTGTTGCGTTGGCTGTATGGCATGTAGCGCCGTCTTGTTGGAACCAAAGGTCGTCCACATCAACATCGTCCAATTCAGGCACGAAAAAGTCATTAATCATGGCTCTATAGCGCTCTCCATTGACTGTAACATAATGACCGGCTTCATTTTTAAAGAAATATGGACCAATGATTCCCTCTGCCCATAGAGCACACCAAACAGTGACTTTTTGAGGATGTAACGGCGTCTCAGCAATGGCTTGTGGATTATGTTCACTCCAAATGCGACAATTTTGCTTATTGACATACCCATTCAACCAAAAGTGAGCTTCATCGCTATTATTTTCGTAATAAATTTGCACGATTTGCAAACGTTGTTCAGGTGTAAGTCTATTCATTATGAAATGGCAAACCAAATTGAGCATAAATCAAGTGGCAGCTGTCAAAAAGACCATCTACGAAAAAAGTAGTGCCAACTTGAAAACCTAACCTCTAAAAAAAACACCCGTTATGTCGATATTTGCAAAAAATCAAATTTTGTTTGTTCACCAAAAAAATTAAAAAAAAATTTTGTATCGAAAAACAGTTAAAACTCCTATCCCAAAAATATATTTTGTTTTCTCTTCGGTCGGCGAAGTCGAACGTTTGGTGCGTGACTATCAATCGGCAGAGCGTGGGTTCGAATCCCCATGCATGAAACACCAATTGCCAGAAAAAGTTTGTGCTATTTCCCTCGGCAGGCAATGGCAAACCTCCGAGGGTATTTTTGCCATTAAAAACCTGCTCATAAAAAACCATTTTCCGTTCAATAACATTAAGACACTCACCAAAAGTAGGGGTAGGAGCTTGGCCAAACACTGAACATAAGTGTACGCCCCAATTATTTATATACATATATTTATGCTCCACTAGGAGTTATAATACGGGATCCGGCTGCAGATTTGGTGTAGTCATCGAGTACATGCTGAAATCCACATTTTTACCCACATTTATGATTAGGAGAATAAAAATTCACCACGGTGCACCGTATATCATAATAATGACAAAAAAATTAACTATATTTTGATCTATAACAGATCAATATACGTTATGGATGTATAAATATATCGAAATCATACCTGTTTATACCTGGCTGCGGAGAGGTGCGGCCAAGCGCGCAACGGCAACTACGGTTTTTTTTAAGTCTTTACACCTATTGCAGTAAACCGAACGATATTTTATCTCAAAACTTGGTTAATTAAATTTTTCCCGCAAAATCAATTAACAATAATTTAATTAAAAATACTTTCGGCCACATTTCTACTGGCACCGTGGTGAATTTTTATTCTTCTTCTTCTTAATTGGCGCGATAACCGCTTACGCGATTTTGGCCGAGTTTAACAAAGCGCGCCAGTCGTTTCTTTCTCGTGCTAACCGGCGCCAATTGGACACACCAAGTGAAGCCAAGTCCTTCTCCACCTGATCTTTCCAACGCAGAGGAGGCCTTCCTCTTCCTCTACTACCACCAGCTGGTACCGCATCGAATACTTTCAAAGCCGGAGCGTTTGTATCCATTCGGACGACATGACCCAGCCAACGTAGCCGCTGGATCTTTATTCGCTGCGCTATGTCTATGTCGTCGTAAAGCTCATACAGCTCATCGTTCCATCGTCTGCGATATTCGCCGTTGCCAACGTGCAAAGGTCCAAAAATCTTACGCAGAATCTTTCTCTCGAACACTCCAAGCGTCGCTTCATCGGATGTTGTCATCGTCCAAGCTTCTGCGCCATACGTCAGGACGGGCATGATGAGAGTCTTGTAGAGTGTTAGTTTTGTTCGTCGAGAGAGGACTTTACTGCTCAGTTGCCTACTTAGTCCGAAGTAGCACTTGTTGGCAAGAGAGATTCTACGTTGGATTTCAAGGCTGACATTGTTATCGGTGTTAATGCTGGTTCCTAAATAAACGAAGTCTTTTACAACCTCGAAATTATAACTGTCTGTCCTTCCCAATTCTGACGGCGCTGCTGGTGTTGAGCAACGTCATCTTACATAGCCGTATTAGTTTTGCGGGGATACCAAATTCAGACATCGCGGCATACAGGTAACTCCTTTCCGTACTGTCGAATGCAGCTTTGAAGTAGACTTTCCAGGTCTGAAGCCACACTGATAAGGTCCAATCAGTTGGTTGACGGTGGGCTTCAGCCTTTCGCACAATACGCTCGCTAGAACCTTATAGGCGATATTTAGAAGACTTATCCCGCGGTAATTGGCACAAATTGCAGGATCGCCCTTCTTATGGATTGGGCAGAGCACACTTAAATTCCAATCGGCAGGCATGCTTTCATCCGACCATATTTTGCATAGGAGCTGATGCATGCACCTTACCAGCTCCTCGCCGCCATGTTTGAATAGCTCAGCCGGCAGTCCGTCGGCGCCCGCGGCTTTGTTGTTCTTTAGCCGTGATATTGCTATTCTCACCTCGTCATGGTCGGGTAACGGAACTACAATTCCGTCGTCATCGATTGGGGTATCGGGATCTTCACATTCTCTACGACATGCGCAGCTGTCACTGTTTAACAGGTTCGAGAAGTGTTCCCTCCATAATTTAAGATTGCTCTGTACGTCAGTCACCAGATCGCCGTCTTTGTTCTTACAGGAAAACGCCCCGGTCTTAAAACCTTCTGTAAGCCGCCGAACTTTCTGGTAGAATTTTCGGGCGTTGTTCCTGTTGGCCAGCATCTCAAGCTCTTCGCACTCACGTATTTCGGCCTCTCGTTTCTTCTGTCGGATAATACGTCTCTCTTCCTTTTTCAGCTCTCTGTAGCGATCCCACATGGCTCGCGTTGCGCCCGATCGCAGCGTAGCTCTATAGGCGGCATCCTTTCTTTCTGCGGCAGCATGACATTCCTCGTCGTACCAATTGTTTTTTCGGGCTCGCCGGAATCCGATTTCTTCTTCGGCGGCGGTACGTAGGGAACGAGAAATGTTGCTCCATTGCTCGTGCATGCCGGTTTGTTGGGAAGTGCTCTCTGAGAGCAGGAGTGAGAGTCGAGTGGCGAATCTTCTGGCTGTCTGTTGTGATTGCAGCTTTTCGATGTCGAACATTCTTTGCGTAGGTAGATGCACGTTTTTTGCTGCACAGAGGCGTGTGCGCAGTTTGGCTGCAACAAGGTAATGATCCGAGTCAATGTTGGGTCCTCGGATCGTACGTACATCTAATACACTAGAAGCGTGTCTTCCATCTATCACAACATGATCGATCTGGTTTCGCGTTTTTCGATCAGGAGACAGCCAGGTAGCTTGGTGTATCTTTTTATGCTGGAATCTGGTGCTGCAGACTACCATGTTTCGGGCCCCGGCGAAGTCGATCAGCCTCTGTCCGTTACCGGATGTTTCGTTGTGCAGGCTGAATTTTCCGGCTGTGGGACCAAAAATTCCTTCCTTGCCCACCCTGGCGTTGAAGTCGCCAATCACGATTTTTATGTCGTGGCGGGGGCAGTGCTCATACGAACGCTCCAAGCGCTCATAGAAGGAATCTTTGGTCGCATCGTCCTTCTCTTCCGTCGGGGCGTGGGCGCAAATTAGCGATATGTTAAAAAAACGTGCTTTGATGCGGATTATTGCGAGACGCTCGTCCACCGGAGTGAACGACAGTACTTGGCGACGAAGTCTCTCTCCCACAACAAATCCGACACCGAATTTGCGCTCCTTTACATGGCAGCTGTAGTAGACGTCGCAAGGTCCTATGGTTTTCTTGCCTTGCCCCGTCCATCGCATCTCTTGGATGGCAGTGATGTCAGCCTTTGCTCTTACGAGGACATCAACCAGCCGGGCAGAGGCACCTTCCCCATTAAGGGACCGGACATTCCAGGTGCATGCCCTCAAATCGTATTCCTTATTTCGTTTGCAGGGGTCGTCATCAGTGTTGGAAGTTCTCATCCGAGGCTTTGTTGCTGTTTTCATTGGGGGGGATTTTTAAGTGGCGGGTCCCAAACCCAGCGCACAACCAGCTATGCTGGGATGCTTCGCCTTCTCACGTTAGCTCACTCCCGAACGGGTGTTCGAAAGCTAACCAGAGGATACGTGGGCTAATCCCGGACGTTGTGAGCTGCTTGAACCATATGTAGAAGAATCGTCCTGGCCACTCCCAAGTGAATGGCGATCAGTAACTTTCCCCACTTGCGTGGACTTCTACACATGGAACCATCCTCCGAATTTTTATTCTCCTAATCATAAATGTGGGTAAAAATGTGGATTTCAGCATGTACTCGATGACTACACCAAATCTGCAGCCGGATCTTAGACTATTAGAAGAAAACATATGCATATTTTTATTGCGAATTTTTAAACAATTTTTGAGTATGCAGTTTTATAGCCAAATAAATGTTGGCTTAAAAAAGTGCAAGTTGTAGGTAGCGAATTGGAAATTTTTTCAATTTTTTCTAAATCGTGCACAAGTTTTGAAAGTTTGATTAGTTATAGAATAAATTGACAGGTGGCGCAAAACTAACAATCCAATTTTGTTTCGAATAACTTTTTTTTAAATAAAAAAACAAACTGATTTTGAGTGATGTAAATCTTTATTTTGACCTTTACGTGATCCACTGCTTGTCTTTTTTTTAATGCAGCTGGGTATGCAGTTCGTAAACGCCAAATGTATCATAATTCACGTAAGACGAAATTTCAAATAGTTATAAATCTTCCTAAATGGTGATTAATTTTGCGCCACCTTTTATGTTAGAAATAAAAATTAATTAAAATTAAAAAATAAAAAATCATGTATATTATTTATAAATTGGCCTTGAGTGCGCGTAACTGAATACCTGTGCAAAGATGAGCAAGTCAATGTAGCCAAGGTGGTCACTAAAAATTGTGCACCAGCACTAACGATCAACCAGTGCTGACCTCACTCAATGCTACCCAAATTTAAAAAAATATATGCTTATATATAAAATATTTTGTCGTTAACTGCGTATGAAAATAATCACTCGTAGAAATTTCAGCTAATTTCAAATTATTCTATGAATTTAATAATTTATTTTTACTATATTTTTTTTCTGTTTTTTTCTTCTTTGAATTACCTATTGCAGTGGCAGAAACATAATTGACTTTTGATTTCCACAATCAGTAGCTGCAGCGGTTAGTGGTCAGCAAACACTGCCGCTTTGGCCAACCAGCAGCGTAACTCGCTTGTCCATTTGCCGGTATGTCAGTGGCAGCAACAGCAATCGACTACCAACGGCTCTTCATGACCGAAACAGCAAAATTTATTTTAACCGCAGATATTTGCGGTTTTCATCTTCTTCAGTGTCGGTCGCATTGCTGCTGACTTTTTACTCCTACGTTTGTTTTATTTATGTTTTTGCCATTTCTTTTGTTTAACTTCCTGTTCTGCTGTTTGAATTCCTGCAGTTGCTGGTAACGCTTTAATTTATTATTTAAATTGAAAAAGCTTTGGTGTTTATACAGGGCAGCATCATAGCAAAAGGCCACAAGAAAGGGTAATGCATGGTGGAAGGCGCACAGAAAGAGGAGAAGGGAGGAATGGAGAGGGCAACGGGTCAGGCTCAATTGAGAAATTTTAATGAGCTATCTAGTGGCTCGGTAATCTGACTGATTGGTATACCTCAAACGAATCCACAACTAATATAAGTTTCCCAGCTGGGATATCCAGTTGTGGCAAACTGGTTGTACTGCGCGATGAATTAAGAAATATGACTAGTTTGCGTTACCTTACTCGAACTTTTCTAATTCAAGCAATTGGTAAATTCTAGGTGCAAATCAGATATTGCAGGTCATTCAGCACATTGAAAAGTTCGCAGCCGTAATACTACTTGTAATTGAGTGAAAATATTGGTTTTTTATAATTTTTTTGTTTTGTTTTCAACTTGATCGCCTTGAAGTGAAATAAAATTTTCTTATCCTGAATATAGTACAAGGTGAAGCCCAAAATAAACAAGACTGAACCAAACTAGATACAAAAGGTGCCTTGTTCTGATAACTTCAAGCTTATTTATTCAAAATAGTCCCCTCTGTCCAGGATACACTGTATTTCGCGTTCTAAAAGCTTTTCGAAAGAGTGCTTTAGGTCATTGACCGGAATGACCTTCAGAATGCCGGTAAAAGCCTTTTGGATGGCCTCTCCGGACGCAAAATGTTTTCCTTCCATGACCAAATGCAATTTCCCGAATAGGTAGAAATCACAGGGAGCCATATCAGGCGAATACGGTGAGTGATTAATGGTTAAAACGCGATTTCTAGACAAAAAATCAGCCACAAGAGTGGATCGATGAGATGGTGCATTATCATGCAATAAGCGTAAGCTTTCTCCTTCGCGGTATTCAGGGCGAATTCGACGAATGAGATGCAATAAATGCTTCAAAACACCAAAATAGAAAATTGCATTCACGGTTTGGCCGTTGGCATGAACTCCTTATGGACGATTCCCTTGGAATCGTAGAAACAAATGAGCATCGACTTGATTTTTGACTTCTTCAAACACGATTTTTTGGCTGGTGTCCGTCGGGGGCCTTTTATACGGCACTTTGACGCTTAGTTTCATGTTGATGCTGGAAACACCACCGCCATAAACTTCGGTAAACGTTTTACCGATTTTAAAACAAAATTTGATATTCGCTATTTGCTCGAAATTTATTTTTGTAGCGATGACTAAAACATACTGATACTTTAAACGCTTCCACTTCCATTGAATCGAATGTCACCAAGCTTTCACTGGAAGTCAGCTAGGGATATAATTTCCAAAGCACTAACTCATTAAAAAGATGGCGCCATCAAAATCATTTTTATGACGCCAGTCTTGCTTATTTTGGACCTCACCTTGTAATGTCTCTATGAAACTTGAAAAACATTCTTTTCAAAATGATTTTCTATCTCCACTTTTATTTCGTTATCGTTCGTAAGCCGGCATTTCCTTAAATCCATTTGTATATTCGGTAAAAATTAAACGGTCAATTTGAGCCTACTCCATCAAGTCCAGAGTTGGGAGGTTCACTCATCATTGGAGCACTCGCGTCACCAACTCACTTAGACCTTACAGTTCCTTTGTGATACTACTGTGCGACTCGGGAAACTCATTCATGTTTGTTCGTGGAATTATTTTGTGGCTCTTATGAACCGCAGGACTGGTCCAGTCTCAACGCCAACCTTAGGGCGGGTTCTCATAAGACATCGCTTATACATGTCAAGAAACAACGTTCACACGTAACTTTTTCTTCTTTATTACAAAAAAGTTGGCTGAAATTTATCGAACGTCATCTTATCTATAGGATAGGAATCTGGGACTTCGAGGAATGGAGAAAATATAGGGAGCAGGGTTCAGTGGAAACTGTGGCTCATCTCATTTGCGGATGTCCTGCGTTATTCAAAACGCGCTTAAAATATGTGGGGCACGACAGTTTGATGGATTGGAAGATATCTCAGCAGTGGGCTGGAAATGTCTCCTTAAATTAGCAATGGAAACAGCCGCCATGCGGGTGGATTACTTCAAAATGCAAAACTAATGAACTCCCTCTGGTATCGCTATGGACCGATCTGGACTATGCGTGACTACAAGACAACGAGTTGAACCAAACCTAACCTATCCAACGTTTTCGGAGCATACGGTGAACATACGCCGTCGATGAAAATGTGTGAGTTTTGATTGTGATTATTTTAGCTAGGCGGGAAACAGCCTTAACAAGCGAATCACAAAGACGATGATTTGAAGGCATTTCAAGACTCAGTGAATACTAGACAATCAGAGGAGCTCGAAAGTAAAACAAGCAGAAACTTCCACGAGCCATATAAGTGCAAAGAAGCGGGTGTTATATGGCATGAAAAACGATTTGTGATGTCATTCTATGCTGCCACGGCCGCAGTGTGTGAAACGTTCAATAATCTTGAGAAATAGTAATCTTTTGATTTGAGGATAATGAGTGATGTGAGGGCAATAAAGTGGCTGAGTACCTAGCTAAAAAAGGGGCAAACATGCCTCTAATTGGTCCTGAGCCTTTCTGTGGGCGTACAAAAGGCTAAAATGATATTCCCAGTATTTTCGATTCTACAGCCGTTTTAGCAAATAGAGTCAGATTCGTCACGTGGAGGTATCAATGGTGGTATCATCCACTCTCAAAATTTTAAACTCAATTTTCTCAAGACTAGTTTTTTCGGCCTGGAATCATCAACCGAATCATCTCAAGTTTTAATATGTTGTTCACAACATCAATGGCTATCGCCCATACAACAATCATATTATTATTTCTATTATTTCGTATTTTTTTAATTGAAAAACTGAAAAAAAAATTCGATTTTTAGTATGTCAAATTCAAAACCGCATCATTTTGTAATTTTTTTTTATACTAGCTCATGAGCCAACTGACCCTGTACAAAAAAGGCATCGTATAGAGTTTCACCAGACATCTTGAGGACCTGGACTTCGCCGATGACATCTGCCTCCTCTCTTACAAATTCTCTCACATGCAAGCGAAAGCGGACAAACTAGTCGCGCTGGCACGCACTGTCGGACTGGAGGTAAACATCGCCATGAGAGTTAACCACAAGAACGCGAGGCAGATATTGGTTGACGGATGCCCGGTGGAGTTCGTTGAAAGCTTCTGCTACCTAGTGCTACGCGCACCAAACTACGAATATTCGGCTCATGCGTCAAGCTCGTATTGTTGTAAGGAAGCGAAACATGGCTGGTCTACAACACCATCACACAGAGGCTACAATCCTTCAGCAACAAATGCCTCTGCATCATCTGCAGAATTATCTGGCTAAACCCCATCAGTAACGACGCACTGTGGAGATTAACGAAAGAGGAACGCATTTTTAGTCAAATCAAACTCAGAAAGTGGCGATGGATAGGTCACCCGTTAAGAAAACTACCAGATAGCACCACGAGAATGGCAATGAACTGGAACCCGCAAGGGAGCTGAGGTCGCGGTCGACCAAACACACTTGGAGAAGGCCTAGCAAAGGCCGAGATCTTATGGGACGGTGCAAAAACAACAGCACAGAACCGTGCACGATGGAAAAGTCTTGTCGCGGAGTGAAAAAGGGGGGAAAAAGTGAAGAAAATAAATAAAAAGCTTAAAAAATTTTAATTACTTCTTTTTTTTCTTTTTTTTATTGTAAAAAAAATTCCTGAAATTCCTATTGTAAATTTTCGAGCTCTAGACCACCGGGACCCCTTAAGACTTTTAACTGCTCGCTTTACAGGCCACTTTAGCCTGAAATATCACTTAAACAAAACTAGTCTACCTGGGAGCATCATCTGCCGATTCTGAGAAATGGACGCTGAAAATTCAGAACCCATTCTTTTTAAATGCCCTGCACTAGGCTGAAAACGGCTTCAAGACCTTGGTGATATTGCCGTGCATTCATATAAATTATGGAAAAATGCTAAAATAAAGGTCAAAATAGAGATTTCCGGCACTCTAAATCATATATTTTTTTAGCAAAAAATTTTTTCAAAACAAAATGCAGCTTTTGTAGTATGACCTGATTATTTTCTTTTTTTGAATGAATGAGTTTTGCACTTGAACCTAATAGTCTTTTGTCGCTCTTTCTTTTTTACTATTTCAAATTATTCCTGCAGGGTGTCCACTTGTATGCATTAGCTATGTGCAGGTATGTCCATGCCAATTTGTATTTTGGTTTTAGCCATTCAATTTTAGTTGCCTCCCCTACAGATATTCTTAGTCATTTGCGGTTGGCCTTGTTTGTCCAACAAAGTGGTTGCGAAGGTCGGGGTTGGCTAATATTGCCAGGCTGTCATTCATACATTTACGACTGTGTATGTGTATTTGTGTGAACCTATAAAGCTACTAATGCGATTTGTACTGATTCAATTAATTGTGAAACAAAACTCCCGGATTCGTATTTCGAATGATTTTTAATGTTGAGAAAATCAATCAAGGGAAAGCCACTGGCTTATAAAAATATTTATTTATCTTCTTACATCTGTTAATATGTCGGATATAAATTAGGAGGAAACTATTGAGTTGTTCGGAAAGTAATTTGGTTTTTTTGTGGACATAACGAGCTTCGAGGTTAAGCCCAGGCCTTTCAGGTGGTCATAAACAGTTGAATTCGATAAATTCACGGCTGTTATTCGCCGGTTTCATTCAACTAATGCCTTTATCGCGTCTTTATCAGCTTCAACCGGCCTCCCAGGAGGTGGTGCATCTTCGATATCAAAATTTTGCAAACCAATTTTGGCACTGGCGTATTGTCAACACATCTTCTCCATACACATCGGTTCATTTCTTTATGGCTTTAACAGAATTTTTACCTTTTCTTTGACGAAAATGCAGTTTATTGCTCTCTATATTAAAAAGGGCACCGGGCAAAAACTACTGCGTAAAATCAATTGAACTTATTGACTAACGAGTCTTGCTATATCAGCTGTGAAAACATATAAAATGGGGTCTTCCATCGAAGTTATCCAATTGATCCTACACAGTCATTGTAAGACCGATAGTAACATATGCGGCACTAGTCTGGTGGTCCGCTATGGAAAAGAAATAAAATGTTGATTTAGTTTCAAGGGCCGGTGTTGATTTTGAATAAAATACAATTTTTTTAGGAAATTATTATAATTTCTGTTTATTATATAATATTGGTATGGCTCAATTACGTGTGGATCAAAATATTGGCCAAATGCCCGCTGCGGCCTCAGAGCGCACCTCCATCCGATGGTCCAAATTTTCGATGACGCTGAGGCATAATTGAAGTTCTATGCCGTTAATGTGCCGAATTATCTCATCCTTAAGCTCTTGAATTGTTTCTGGCCTTTCGACGTATACCTTTTCTTTCAAATAACTCCAAAGAAAGAAGTCCAACGGTGTGAAGTCACATGATCTTGGCGGCCAATTGACATCGCCGCGACTTGAGATTATTCGGCCATCAATTTTTTCGCGCAAAAGAACCATTGTTTCGTTAGCTGTGTGAGAAGTGGCACCGTCCTGTTGAAACCACATATCGTCCACATCCATATCTTCCAAGTCCGGCCATAAAAAGTTCGTTACCATCACACGATAGCGAATACTATTCACAGTGAATGCCTGACCGGCCTCATTTTGGAAAAAATACGGCCCAACGATGCCGCCGGCCCATGAACCGGACCAAACAGTCACTCTTTGTGGGTGCATTGGTTTTTCGGCAATCATTCTTGGATTATCATTCACCCAAATGCGGCAATTCTGCATATTGACGAATCCACTGAGGTGAAAATATGCCTCATCACTGAGGATTATTTTCTTCGATCTTCTGTTGCCCGTTTTCATAATAAGCCTGAATAACTTTAACGCGTTGCTCGATTGTGTATCTTTCCATAATTCAAATTGAGTTAGTGTGAAATTAAAAAAATATTAAATGAAATGCAGAAAAAAAAACTTGACGTTTAGGTGTGGTTCACATTCAACATCGGCCCTTAAAATTTAATCACCAACCACCCTTGCGCAGCAAACCAAACCAAGCTAAACAAGATACAAAGACCAGATGTATCTCAACCACAGGAGCGCTTAACGTGCAAACACATCTAGCACCATTAGACTTACAATCGCGTGCAGCGTGTGAGATCCAGAGATATAGGAAACTATATAACAAGATCGTACGATCACAACAAGATGCTGCTATAGGGGTCCTCACTGCTCAAAAACAAATCAGATTTCACAATCCCCGACCTTCAAACTTCAAGGAAGACTTTACGGTATGTTTTCCACCGAGAGCCGAATGGAAGAAAGAGAAAGTTATTGGTAGATTCTATGTCGAAATCTACCGTGACAATTCTAAGATGAACTGCAGTGTGGGAGCTGGCCTCTATTTGGAACCGCTCAACTTATCCAAATCTATTCGACTTCCTGATTATGGCAGCGTGTCGCAGGCAGAACTATTAGCAATCAGAGAAGCTTGCAAATCACTGAAACACTTCAAAGAAATTGGTGCAAGAATAGCAATGTATCATTTCAGACAGCTAAGCAGCTATCAAGACCTTAGATTCCACGTTCCCACGACAGTCGGATCTACGTAACCGGAGCGACCCGGATTTGTATCCGGCTAAGGACTGTCACTTCCTCGTATATGCACGGGGAATGTTTATGCTGCTACAACAACAACAACCTTAGATTCCAATTCCATTTCATCCAAATTAGTTTTACAGTGCGGAGACGTTTAGATTAATTTAGATTTGTGAGGGGTTGGACAAGTCCAAGCACTCAGTCAGGAGACCATTGTACTACATCCGGATAGAATTCAGTAGAAAGAATAGAGATAGGAGAGATAAAATGTGGGTGGTAAAAACGGATAGATTAGTTTGAGGTCACTTTTCCACAAATCTCTTGTATTCATTGATGAATCTTAAGAGATCCGGAAGAGGAAGTGTATGAACTTTATGCATACTCAGTATATAGCAACCCAATATCCTAAGTCTGATTCTGGAAAACGCCGGACAGCTACAGAGAAAGTGCTCTGCAGTGTTGTCATCCTCAAGACAGGATAGGCATATCGGGCTGTCAATGATCCCCACGGCAGCCATATGCTGACCACAGGCGTTGTGCCCTGTGAGTACACCCACCAGTACTCTCAGGTCCTTTCTGCTGAGTTTTAGGAGAAAGTTCGCTATTTTTCTGTTTGGTTCTTTTACAAAGCACTTGGCTACTCTGCATAAGTTCAACCCTATGGGTACACCTCATGAAGTCGTCAATCTAGAAGAGGAACTAGAGTTGCTTGGTCATTGGCTTCAAATATAGAGGGTAAAGAGATAGCAGATGAGCTAGCAAGAAAAGGTTCGGCACTAGTCATAACAGAGACGGTGGCAGTTTCTACCCCATTCAGCACAATAAAAACGTCCATTGCTTCACGCGACTATGTTTTAGCTGCAAGGAGGTGGAAAATTAACTACATCCAGCGCAACAAGAAAAGCATGGCCAACGTACAACATCCAGAGGACAAATTACCTGTTGGGAGGCTCTCGCCCAAGCATTTTACATATTACTGTAACCCTTACAGTTCACAGGGAGATAGGAGATTATGCAGCCAGGCTCAACCTTCTCTTCAATCCCATCTGCAAAAGTTGTCAGGCGGAGGGGGTGAAAGAAAGTAGTTTCCACTAATTGTGCAAATGCCCAGGTTTAGCCAGAACAAGACCTCACTCCTTCGGTAAACCTTTGTTGCAACAAATAAGATATCAGATATATAGGGTGGGCCATGTAAAATTTGCTTTTTGAATCGGCTATAAAAAACAAACTAATCAATAGTTTTTCAAACCTCTTATTTTATTTTGAAGATTGAACACTGTCATTTATGAATAAAAAATAATATCGTTCAAATGACTGCCACGACTGACTTTACAGTAGGCCATTCGATCAACAAAATTTTTAAGCACATTTTCGATTGTTTGGGCTCCAATTTCATGAATGGCAACTTCGATTTCGTGTTTTAAAGCATCAATCGTCTCTGGGTGGTTCGCATAGCATTTGTCCTTAACGGCTCCCCACAAAAAATAGTCCAACGGGCTTAAATTACAGCTCCGAGGCGGCCAATTGATATCGGAATTCAAAAACGGTAGCCAAAAGTTCGAGTGTAACTTTGGCAGTGTGACAAGTTGCACCGTCCTGTTGAAACCAAATGTCGTCCATGTCATCCTCTTCAATTTTTGGAAACAAAAACTCGTTGAGCATGTCACGGTAACGCTCGCCATTTACTGTAACCGCGGAAGAAAAAGAAGACTCACCTCTTTGGAAATAGGTTTTCAATATTTCCCAATTTTGTTCAAGCATACAGCGTCCCATTTCGTAAATGTCAAACCTTTAAGTAAATTATGAACACATTTGACATGTCATTTGTGTTACCATTCTCAAAAAAATAGGTGGTTCAAAAAGCAAACGCTACAGGGCCCACCCTGTAGAGATAAAAAATGTATTGTTTTATGTGGATCTCATGAAATGGATCTGACTTAAACCAGGAAAAAACAGCAAGACATCTTACGAAAGCAGTGGCAATAAAACGGCGCTAGTCGGTAATTAAAATTTTTTAAGTAGAAATACCCAACCACTTCAACAACAACAACAACAAGGGATGCCTTTGATTCAAATTTCCTTAACTAGACTAATCTCCGTAAATTTTTCTCTGACCAGCTTGAAATTCTCTTGACCTGAGAAACCGAAATTTGGTATTTAAAAAATAAATACAAAAAATTCGTTTAGAGTTCCATTGGCTTCGAATTTCCATAACCAGACTACTTTGGTTAAAGTCTGGTATCTCCGTAAGTTTTTCTCTGATCTGCTTGAAATTTTGTCATAGCACTCACGAAGTTTAATGCTTTGGAAAAATTGAGAAACCCAATTTCGATGTTTTGAAAGCAACTCCGCATTCAGAAACTTCCGGTCACTGACTTTAGTCTGGGCCAGCTGGCAATAATTTCAATGTCGAGCTTCTCCTGCATTAACTGCCAGCTCTGGTAGCTGTTGACTCCTCATGAATTATTGCATGAATGCCTTGTGTTAAAATGTATCCTAAATCGAAATAAAAAAAACAACAACAAAACTCATTTCTTTGAGACATATGTAGTTTTATTTATTTTTATTAATTAGCCATTAAAATTTAGTATTATTTATTGTATTGTTTTATCGTTACATCATCCATCTAATGAACCTTTTAGCCAACTTGATTTTGTTTTGTTCACGTTTTTTATTACTTTTACTTATTTTTTTAATCAATAATTAATTACATTGGGCTTAATAGCGGAATTACTATTTATTTTGCAATTACGATGAAATGTTTTGCGCTTAATTAAATACTAGAAAAAAAATTGTATACGATCATACGGCGAAACACTCATACTTATAGTTATAAATACATATTTACGTGTATGTGTGTATGTATGTATGTTAACACTGCACATTTATTACATTTTGATACTATTTTTCCATATTTGTAACTCTTCAGCGATTTCGTTAGAAAAAAAAAGCTTAGTCTAATACACTTATAATTATCATCTAAATATACGTTTGTGTGTATATATTTATATGTATATATATATGTGTGTACGTAAAATTTACAGATTTATTTTTCCGGTAGATGTTGCACATTTTGATTTTAACCGTTTCCAGCGAAAAAAAGAAATGGAACAAAAGCAAAAATAAATTGACGGTCATCAAAGTTCATTGAAAAGGTTTTTGTGTTTTTTTTTTGTTTTTTGTAATGTTTTGTAGCAACAACGGCAATTGCACACATACACTCTTATATACAGATGTATTGATGGCACATTTTTTAAGTGCATATTTGCTATTTTTTTTATTTTTCATTGATTGGAGTGTTCTTTTGTTTTTGTTTTGTTTGGTTTTCCAAGCAATTAAAATTTACCTTAATTTTACTTTGATTCTTTTCGTTTGCTTTTGAATTAATGTTAAACGTTTTTTAATTATAAATATATACAAAGTGCTGTTATTTTTGGTTATTAAATTTAGTTCGCATCATTTTGCGAATCCATTTGGTTTGTTCTTTGTTAAATTTTATTTTTATATTTTTGATGTTTTTGTCTTTCAAAGTATTTATAATATTTTACAGTACACTTAAAGGGTAAATATTTAAGTTCTAAGAAATTTTGTGTTAAATTGAAATTTTTGGTGAATTTAAATGCGCGTGAAATGCAGCAATTTTTAGATAGTTTCTATTTCTTTGATTTTTTATTTTTATTTTTTTCCATAGAATTTATTTTATTTAACTCTTTTTTTTTGATTAACTTTCGCAATAGAGAGCCTGAAATGTAGAATTATGAAATGTGAGAAAAGTTTAAAAATAACGAAGAAACATTTTAGTAGATTTAACAATTTTTTATACGTAATTCTATTTAATTGTAACCATTTTTTCGAAGTGAACAGCTGTGTTGGGCAAAACTAAATGAACAAGGTGGCGCAAAATTAGTCATCATACCGGCAGATTAATAATTTTTGCAAAGGTCGTCGTACGTCAGTCATATTTGACACTTTTCAACTAGACATATGCATTAAGGGGACAGCTACTTGTAAAATCTCGAAAAACAATTTTTTTTTTCATAAAATGTTAATAAAACCCAAGGGTGGTTAAATTTCAAGGGCCGATGTTGAATGTAAACCACACCTAAACGTCAAGTTTTTTCTGCATTTCATTTGACATTTTTCAATTTCAGACTAACTCAATTTGAATCATGGAAAGAACACAATCGAGCAACGCGTTAAAGTTATTCAGGCTTACTATGAAAACGGGCAACAGAAGATCGAAGAAAATAATCCTCAGTGACGAGGCACATTTTCACCTCAGTGGATTCATCAATAAGCAGAATTGCCACATTTGGGCAAAGGATAATCCAGGAGTGATTGCCAAAAAACTAATGCACCCACATAGAGTGAGTGTTTGGTGCGGTTTATGGGCCGGCGGCATCATTGGGCCGTATTTTTTCCAAACATTTTTTCAAAATGAGGCCGGTCAGGCATTCACTGTGAATAGTGTTCGCTATCGTGAGATGATAACAAACTTGTTATGGCCGGAATTGGAAGATATGGATGTGGACGATATGCGGTTTCAACAAAACGGTGCCACTTGTCACACAGCAAACGAAACAATGGCTCTTTTGCGCGAAAAATTTGATGGCCGAATAATCTCAAGTCGCGGCGATGTCAATTGGCCGCCAAGATCATGTGATTTGACACCGTTGGACTGCTTTCTTTGGGGTTATTTGAAAGAAAACATGTACGTCGATAAGCCAGCAACAATTCACGAGCTAAAGGATCAGATAATTCGGCACATTAACGGCATAGAACCTCAATTATGCCTCAGCGTCAGCGAAAATTTGGACCATTTGGCCGATGTTTTCTACCATTCGTAATTGAGCCATACCAATATTATCATAATAAAGAGAAATCACAACAATTTCTTAAAAGAATTGTATTTTATTCAAAATCAACACCGGCCCTTGAAACTTAACCACCCTTTATTAAGCATTTTTTTTTAATATCAAAATACCACCTCTTATTGGAAAACCCTATATATTTTTGAAGAGCTAACATTTTTTTAAATTTTTTTTTTCAAAAAAATTTTATTTTTTATTTATGAATTAGAATTTTTCAATTTTTAAACTAAAATAAATTTTTAATTAAAAAATAGTAATAATTTTAATTTTTTTAATTAAGGCTTTCGCCTCATTTGAAAGTGCGGTTTTTGGGGGTTTCTCTGAAAAGCATGTAAAACGGAAACGAAAAAAGATGTTTTTATTTGGTTTTTAGTATTTTATTTCTTGATCCTTTGTTAAAAAACAGACATTTTGTTTGAGCTCCCGAGGTTCGTTCAAAAAGTTGTCAGCCTTCAAAAAATGATCTTCCAAAGCAAGGTATGTCCCTGGCGACAGGGATTTCAGACGCACAAAAAGACAAAAGGGTTCTTGTGCAGCACGAATACTGTTATCGTGGGAACTATGATCCATTATAAATTCTACTGTAAAATCTACTATAAAATTTTACAAAATGGCGGATGTTTAACAATGGAAAACCGTTTTTTGACCATTTTTTTCTACTTTAAAGATGCGAACAAAATACTACAATTTTTTTTCCTCCGAGCGATCGGCATTTACACGATAACGACATCAATTCTACGTTACTTAAATTTTATTTCATCAAAATCGGTTTAGTAGTACCGGTTATATCTGTGTCCATTGTCCATGTGAAGACCATTTTTTGAAGGCTGACAAGTTTTTGAAGGAACCTCGTATGGCATAAAATCTCTTTGTTTCCGTTTTACACGCTTTTAAGGCAACACCCAAAAACACTATTTTAAATGAAGCGAAGGCTTTAAAAATTTAATTAAAAAAATAAATTTGTATTTTTTTAATATAAGGGTTGTCAAAAAGGTCTTGCGGTATTTCCGCAAGCTTGTCTTTGCAAGCGCGTAGTTCTAGTTGTATTCGTCGCATCGGTTTATGCAGTTTATTATACAGTTTCCATTTCCACCGCACAACGATGGTTTCAACGTTTTCGTTCTGGTGCAGAGGTGATCGAAGATGCGCCACGGTCCGGAAGGCCTGTCGTCGAAAATTGCTATAAAATCGCTGAATTAATCGAAAGAGACCGGCATAGTAGCAGCCGTAGCATCGGCCAAGAGCTGGGCATGAGTCATCAAACCGTTATAAACCATTTGAAGAAGCTTGGATTCAAAAAGAAAAAAACATTTTTGCCCGTATGGATGCATGCGAATCGCTTCTGAATCGCAACAAAATCGACCCGTTTTTGAAGCGGATGGTGACTGGCGCTGAAAAGTGGGTCACTTACGACAACGTGAAGCGCAAACGGTCGTGGTCGAAAAGCGGTGAAGCTGCCCAGACGGTGGCCAAGCCTGGATTGACGGCCAGGAAGGTTCTTCTGTGTGTTTGGTGGGATTGGCAGGGAATCATCCACTATGAGCTGCTCCCCTATGGCCAAACGCTCAATTCGAACCTGTACTGCCAACAACTGGACCGCTTGAATGCAGGACTCATGCAGAAGAGGCCATCTTTGATCAACAGAGGCCGAATTATCTTCCATCAGGACAACGCCAGGCCACACAAATCTTTGGTGACGCGCCAGAAGCTCCGGGAGCTCGGATGGGAGGTTCTTTTGCATTCACCGTATAGTCCAGATCTCGCACCAAGTGATTACCACCTATTTCTGTCCATGGCGAACGAACTTGGTAGTCAGAAGTTGTCCTCAAGAGAGTCCTGTGAAAATTGGCTCTCTGAGCTTTTTGACAATAGGGAAGCGAGCTTCTATAAGAGGGGCATTATGAAGTTGGCATCTCGTTGGGAACTCGTCATCGAACAAAACGGCGCATATTTGACTTAAATCGCATTATTATAACCAATTTTATGAACAATTGAAAATTCAATAAAAATACCGCAAGACTTTTTTGACTACCTATATGATTGACGTACGACGCCATTTGCAAAATTATAAATCTTCCGATTATTAATTTTGTGCCATGTTTTACATATATAATTACTATAGTAATATGTAATTACACAGAAACAAGTTTTGACTACTTGGTAATTTTTTATTTAATTTAATTTTTATTTTCTGACAGCAAAACAAAATTTAATAAAAAAAAAACAAAGTTTAAAAAATTAAAAAAGAACTTTAAAAAACAATTTGATGAACTGTGAAGAGTCTGAAAATTTTGAAGTTAAAAAAATAAAATTCCTGAGTCCTGATTACCTATACGAGTATGAATTTACTTGAAATGGATGGATGTCTTAACATTTTCGTGTCTAAAAATTTTCCCATTTGCTAGTACTGAGCGCTGAGATTTCAGCCAAAATAGTTGGGTTACAAAAAGAAGAAAAAAAAACATTACAAAAAAAAATATATATTACTGTATGTAATTTTATGGATATCTTGAACAAGTTGTAGATCTTGAAATCCACACAACTTTGTCAATTTTCAAGATCTTCATTTATGAGAAATTTCTGCCTTAAGGGGGCCTCTTATCAGTTGCCTTCAAACAATCGATCGGCTGCAATCGATAGATATATTATAGGAGAATATGCCCTTAAAATTTCAAAGCGGAATTCAAAGTGATTTCGGAGTTACAGGCCTGTGTACCGTCCCTCGTGTGAGTATACTGTGTACCTTCTGAAAACTTTGAAACACGTTTTCTGGTGTGTAAGATTAAAAAAAACCGACGAAAGTTATCATTTCAAACCGATAATCTAATTATATAAAAATAATTAAAATGCGTAACTAATTAACTAACAAAATACAAAAAAAAATAATTTTTTAATGATACATATTTAACATCTTTTTTGAAAAAAAGCTAAAAAAGCACTTTTTTCAATAATTAATTGCGTTCATTTTTTCATATTTTTATACAAGAGAAGTCTATTATTTGCGGGAAAGCCTTCTGAATAAGACAATATTTTTCTTTTGAGTTTCAGGTGAAAACTACGACCGCAATCTTGCACGCCGTTTTACTAGCGCGCAACGAGAAGCTGTGCGAGACTCCTCATATGTCCGCCATTTTGTTTTTTTATTTATGTTAAAAATTGTTTATTACTTTTCAATCATACCGTCAAATAAATGCAAAAGATTATTCCTGTGTGTCACTTTCTTCGCCTCGAAAAAAATTGAAAAAAACATCTTTTTTTGAAGCCAGTGATAAGAGGCCCCCCTTAACATTTTTCTTAGTTTTACTATACATACAACTTGCACTAGGGTCTCCATGGCTTTCACGCAGTATAATATCAGCCAAATTCTGCATTTCGATGCAAAAAAATTTACTGAAAATGCATAATGGCTGATATGGGTGATTTCGAATTTTGACTAACAGCAAATTTGCTAAATTATTACGCTGTCATTTTATTTATTTCAAAAAAAAAAATCAAAATAATAATTAGCAGCATTCACTTCGTTTTGTTTTTTATTGAATTTGTTATTTGTGATTTGTAATTTTTTTCATTTAGGGCAAGCGATTTTGATTTTGGCAGTTACACAATATTGAAATTTTCTCTCAACCTTAAATATGTTCTTTTTTTCTTGTTCTCTATAAACTTTTGTATTTGTATTTGTAATTTACGCAATAATTTTTCATTAGATATTTTTGTTACCATGTAAGTATGTATTATAGCTTAGCTTTGCCTTTCATTTTTGGTATAGTTGGTAAGTGAATTTTTCGTATTTTTATACATTTTTTGTTTTTATAAGTAATATGTACATTTATTGCTTGAACCCATTTATGCGAATTTTAGAGCGCTATTTGTGAATGATTTTTCACATTATAGCGTTATTCAACATTTTTAGATTTTTTTATTTTTAATATTCGCGCAGAAAAGAGCTGCCAATGCGGTTCCAAGCGCTTGAGTTAGTTATGTGACAAGCGTAATTGCACAAATCTTAGCTACACATTTTTTTTGAAATTTTTTTTTCAATATTTTCATACGTTTAAATGCATGTCCGGCTTAATTTGTAACAATATTTTTTTTATTTTTATTATCATCATAATTTTTTTCGAAAAAAAAATTTCGAAAAAATCTAATTTTTTTCCTCAATATTACATGCGTGCATGTATGTATGTATAAATATTTAAGTATGAATGAAAGCCTATGAAAGTCCACTGCTGAATTTTGTACGTCTAAATATTTATAATAAACAGTGTATGCATATCCAGTAATTTTTCGTTTTTTTTTTTTTCTTATATAAATAACTTTTTCATCTTAATTTTTTGCGCAATTTTATTATTAATTTTTTTTTCTTTCTTTGTATAATATTATGTATAGGTATATATTATAATATAATTTCACTTTTCTGCCTTCACGCTTTTGGTATTTCTCTCATTTTAAATACTTAAGATATGTGCCTACGCCCCATTATGCTACTTAAGATTAATGTAATATGAGTATGTCTACCTTAAGTAGTTACGCAAATACGCGTAGGTGTAAGTAGACGCCTATATGTAGTACTATTTAACACACATGCACATATGCATTAATTACTGTTACACTCAAATAAGGAAATATTTATAATGCAAATATTTACACAACAGCTGAGCAGCTTTTCCACTGCTTAACTCTAATTACTGCTCTTTCTCGAGCTCTCGCTCTCTCTCTCTACCCCTTTCTCTCTCCTAATCCCTCTCCCTCACACTATCTATTTTTCTTCCGCTCCACCTCTATCTATTTCTTCTCACAATCTCTCTCTCCCTTCTCACTCTCTCTGCTTACATCGACTCTTATTCATTCTTACTCAGAAGTAATCCATTTTGGGCGCATCCAAAGCGGTGTGTAAGGTGAGTGTCACTCCACGATTAATGCTCACTGCCGGATAGAAGACACCGTAGAGATCGCGGAATGCTACTGAACCTTGTGGCATTTCATTGACCAGGAAACTTAAAGTATGCCGCTCCAGGTCGAGCAGTACACCAATGGTGCTGCCGGTAGTAATGCCACCTTCGACGCGTCGCTCATGCACAGAGTTGTGCTGGAACCACGAGCGTTGGCCATCGATGTACATGGCAAAGGATTTTTCGTCTTTGCCTGAAAAGAAAGGGAAAGAAAAGAAGAAACAAAAAATATTAATATTGCAAGTATTAGATTAAAGAAAGGATATTTTTTTAGCGACATAAACTTTTAAAATCAAAAAAGAATAATGCACATAGAAAAATATTGATATTTTGATGTATAGGGTTTTCCAATAAGAGGTGTTATTTTGATATTCAAAGAAAAATGCTATTTTTTAATATAAATGATCGGGTGTTTATTTCATTATAAAGAGGAAGGTAGGACAATATCCCTTTCACAAAATTGTCCATAACCAAATTGCAAATTGGCTGCCGTATGTACTTGATAGCCTCACGAATTCCATCTTTGAGGTCTTGAATCGACCCTATGCTGTGAGGCGTAGCCCTTCTCTTTCACGTGGGTCCAAAGAAAAAACTCACAAGATGTTAAATCACAAGATCTCGGTGGCCAATTGTGATCACCTCTTCGAGAGATAACACGTTCCGGAAACTTTTCCCGTAAAAGATCAATGGTTTCGTTGCTTGTGTGGCACGTAGTGCCGTCTTGTTGAAAATAAACATTGTCTAGATCAATACCATCCCATTCCGGTCATAAAAAATCGTTAATCATCTCTCGATAGCGATAAATAACGCCTGTTATTGGAAAACCCTTTATGAAAGCCAAAAGCTGGTTTTAATACTACACTGATTTGATATTCGGCTCGGTACATTGGTGAGATGCATTATAATAATTCCGGTAGTCAGTTGAGAAATGGATTCACAGTGAGACAGCGTCATTATTCTACAGTGTTCTTTTAAAAAGCTAATACTAGTCTACACATTTTTTACTTATACTAGGAAAACGATTTATATGTAAGTCTCTAGTTCTCCATTTATTTCTCTAGTTCAATTTATTCTATTTATTTTCAATGGCCCTTCCATTTTAAATAGCCCTTCCGTCTTATGGGGTCCGTTGAACGTTAATAAATTTGAAATAATTTTCCTCAAGGCGACTAATAAACTCACTAATATTTATCTATCATTAATTGTCCTAATCTACTAAAGCGTACTGCGTTTCCACTTTCAGTTGTGCAATTTTTAAATCAAGTTAATTCCATTTTACACCCAAGTATTTTGGCTTGACAGAGTTCTTGTGTGACTTCCCAATGGGTAATTCGCTGAGTATTCTCCCAATTATTTATCCTGCATTCGGCTTCTGCCCAGTTGATACTACAGTATGGTTCTGGGCCGGGAAAATCCGCTGCCGACCCCGCCCTCGCGACTTCAGCAACAATTTCATTACTTTTTATTGCAGAGTGACCCGGAACCCAGCAAAGTACAATTTTGTTTGTTGCACTAAGTTAGTTGAGGTTGTTAAAGCATTCGTACACTAGTTTCTTAACACCGGCGTGGCAACACTAAAAAACGTAAAGCGTAAAAATCACTAAAGTACTGACGTTCAGCAGTATAAGAACCAGAAAATAAAATAAATATTTAATATATATGTGTGAAAGAAAGAAAATAAAGAATTATTTAAAAGCAAGCTAAACTACTACAGGTGAGACACCGGGGTAATGCTTATTAACAATGGCTTGAAGTGAACAAAATAAATGGCACGCCGCCTGTGAGGAGCTTACCTTCCAAGCATTTACGTGCATGTAAGTACAAGTGCCAGCTCTTCAAACTCCCGAAGATGCCAAAACGCTAATAAGAAACTTTTTCATTTGCAAAAGTGGCATGACAAGAAACAAAGGAGTACGAAGAAGGATATATACGCACTTTGTTTTTTATATGGACATATCAGTGTATCTGTGCGGGCGAGTGTGTGTTCCGAAGCTGTCAACATTTCTTTGCCAAACAACTGGTGTCATTGAATATCGAGTGGCTGGTGAGAAAAAACTCACGCAAAAATTGCCAATTTCAATTCAATTGGAAAATTTCTGAGAAGGATGATAAAAAAAAAAGTTTAAAAGTATTTCATGTGAACACAAACACAACTTGGCACTTTGTGGAAGGAAAGTACAGAAAAAGTAAATATTTATTCAAGGATATTGCATAGGATCGGCAAGAGCAGCAAGGAAGTTGTGGAGCACAAAAACAAAAACTTGATGTTATTGAAACAAAGAAAAACAAAGAGTAAAACAAGTTCAATAAGTGAAAAACGATAATTGGAAAACAAAAACAAAAACAAAATATGCGGAAGTTTTCAAATTAAGGTGGATTTTGATTAAAGCAAAAATAGCTCAGGTGTGGATAATGTCCGGCGAAAATTTCAGGCATGCGGGGAGGTAAGAAAAAGTTGAACAATACGAAGCTGCTGGTGGAATGTTAAGGAAAAAATTTAGAAAAAGACACCAACAAAAACATTACAGTAAACACTTGCTTTGTGAGCGAAGTAAACGATTGATTTTGTAACAAAATGTATACACAAAAATATTTTTTTATTTAATTATTTATTTATGACACTGAAGCCTTTTAAGTACTAAATAAACATTAAATAATTTTTATGTAAATTTATCCCGGATTGGTGGCCTATGCACTTCCGCCTACGCTTGTCATTACAACGTTCACGATCCTCCTACCCTCAAGGGAAGAGTGGGAACGGGACAATGTAAGCCAGGGCGAGTCTATCCATGTATACACATATGGCTAGAGACAGGGTGGGCGGAGGTGAATACTCCAAGCATCTGGGGATCTCTTTTAGTTTTCGGCTCCCCGACTACTGTAGTCTCTTTCAGGCTGAACTGATAGCAATAATGAAAGCCGTGACACTGGTACAGTGCGATGCGATATCCGAAAATGGCATCTACATTTTCACTGATAAGCAGGGGCCGATAAAATCCCTCACAAAGCAGTCGACAACCTCCAAGGTAGCCATGAAATGCCGCACATCTCTTAACGAGATGGCTGAGTCATTTTGCTTAAGGATAATATGGGTTCCTGGGCATCACGACATTGAATGTAACTGCAGAGCCGCTGAACTAGCGAGACTCGGCACCAAGTTGACCGATGACTACATAGACAATGACATGTAAGCTACTTATCCTTGAAGAAATCATAAGGAAAGCAAACGAAAGATGGCGTAATGAAGCCACCCGCAAAATCGCCCATTAACTGTGGCCGACTCTCAATGCTAAGCGCACAGAATCGTTGCTAAGCCAAAATAAACACAGTCTTAGCACACTGACTTCAGTCATAACGGGACATTGCCTAATAGGTAGGCACGCCAAAGAATGGGTGTGCAAGCACATGACTTCTGTAGAAGTTGTCTTGATGAGGAAGAGAAAATCTTGCACCTTCTGTGCCATTGTCCTGCTCTATCCAGATGGAGATTTGCTATTCTAGGCAGACAATTTTTTAACGAATTGGAACATCTTAGTTCTCTCACACACTGGTTTTAGGAGAAATAGAGAAAGCTTCCCACGCGGCCTAGCAATGGGCTATGAGCCTGAGTGTGTCCCACAGGACAACCGCTTTAATCTAACCTAGCCTAGTGTAAATTTAATATATCCGAATCTAACTTCAAAAAATTAAAAAAAAGTCAAATTCAATAGAATTACCAAATATTTATCGGAGCATTAGCACCGTGTTCCTGATGCATTGCTAGTAGGATTGACAGCACCAAAAATTGTACAAGTTGCGATGTGAAAACTATCAAAATACCTACTACAAATTGTTCCCAAGTTTGCTGGCGCACCGCCCTAGATATACGGCGGAAACTATACTGGGAGAATATCAGTGTGCTTTTTGGCCCGAGCGCTCACCCACTGGCCAGATGTTCAATCTAATGCAAAACCTTGAAAAGTGTTACGAGTACAACAACGATTTACTCGCTCTTCATCGATTTCAAACAAGCTTTTGATAGCATCCATAGAATCAAAATCCCTCAAGCATTCACGGAGCTCGGCATGAACAAAAAACTATTACGTTTCACTATGGCAACCCTTAACAACACCAAAGGAAAAATCCTTGTGCAACAGTCAACCTCCACCGAAAATGTGGCCAAATAAGGCGACACTTTATCTAAAACTGTGTTCAATTTGGTTATACAATCAACATGACGATGTGAAATCTGGTCATCTATTCAGCTGCTCCGGCGTAATAATCGCGTATGCTGATAATATAGCCATCCTCGCTCGAAATCGAAGGTGCATGGAAGGCATTTCTTTAACATCGAAATAAAATCAAAGGTTGTCCGGCTGCATAGCAACCCGATAAAATGAAATACATGAAAATGTCACTCGCTGTTGAAATGCGGTAGTCTGAAAATATAACTGTTGGACAGCATGTTTTTGAAAGGGTAGAGTTTTAGGTACCCTGGGGGTACTATTTAAAAATTGCAGTAATGTTCAGTACTACATACGAGATTAGTTGTAGCCAACAGAGCTCCGACAATCGAAAAAAATCTAGACTACTCTTACGCAGCTGTAAATGCAGTATTTATAAAACAATAATAAGACCAATTTGGAAGTATGGATGTGAGTCATGAGTAATGCCAATCAATGATGAACAAAATCTGCGAACTTTCGAAAGAAGAGTCTTACGAAAAGTGGGTGGAGGATGGTTGTTGTAGAGGCAATTACAACGAGGTGCTGCTACGGATTTGCAAAGGGGAAGATGTCGTTAAGTTCGTCGAATCGCAACGATTCCAATAGTTAGGTCATTAGCGCTGGCAAAGCCGATGGGACACTGAACCGAGTGAGTGGCAGATGGACGGCGAAACTCATTCCATCAATAGACAAATGGGTCCAAAGGAACTTTGGTGCAGTGAATCTTAACACACTTCCTCTCATGACACGGATACTTTCGGAGATACCTATCCGCATGGCCAAGGTAACCGATCCCAAGTGCATATACTGCAAAGTGCGATGATGCAAGGCATGCTCTGAGGGAGCAGATTGGCCTTATTGCGCCGAGCAACATGATCGGCAAAATGCTCGAACGCGTCCTAGATCGACGTACTACCTAAAAAAAATAGACTTCGACACAGTGCAACAAAGCGAAGCCGCACAGATACAGATACGAAAATATGAGCCTATAGCAAGAAAGCTGGCTACAAATACCGTGGATCCAGACGTGGGTGAATAGAATTGGTTCTTTATGGATGCCGTTCTGGGCACTCCCGAAGTAACGTCTCGGAAAGGAAGTCTCTCCAGAAGGAAAGGGAGTCTCTCCAGAAGGGAAGGGTGTATCCCCAGAAGGAGAGGGGGAACTGTTTTGGTGGTCACACCACTCAACGCTGTAGACGACGGTCGTTGTAAGTGCGAAGGCATTTTGAACCCTACCTCGCTCACGAAAAAATGAAAATGTTAGTCGTGCGCATGAGTAAGGAACGTCTCCAAAATCCTTCTTAAATTCCCACGCACTGGTCAGCATATTTAATGGAAGGCCTAAGAAACGCTGTCTAGACGACGTCATCGAAAACTTAAAATACATAACTGGATATCTGCTGCCTTGAATTGTGTAACTTGCAGCAGACTAGTTGATGAAGTCAAAGCTCACCCCGAGCTGTAACGCTGCCTTATGATGATGATTAGCACCGTTCTTTCTTTTTTACAGACAAAAAACAAATTTGAGAAATTAGGCAAGAATTTAAGAAAAAAAGTTTGTCTTAAATTCAACTTAAATCTTGCTATTATTATCCTTAAAATTCAGTGGGCTATACAAGTTCCGCCGTAGCCGAATGGGTTGGTGCGTGACTCCCTACATTCGGGAGTGAGCAAGAAAACAAAACAAAAAGCCTGCAAATGAATGAAAATATTTAATTAAATACCTGTCTTAAAATACCTAAAAGGCAGGTGTATTGGAAATTGAAAATGAAATGAATTGAAAATCCTAACCATTTTACTGCGCTGACTATTTAAATCTGTCAATTGCACTTCCTACTTTTATTAAATTCCATCCACTCTCACTAAGCGACCGAGTTATTGCTTTTAAACTGCATTTAAGAGTTTGCAGAAAAACTGGAAATAAAATCACTACGCAAGTGCACCACTAAAGCAAATCGTCAAAGTTATGACCCACCAGAGGCAACAAGTTGAAAATAAATAATCTAAATCCACTGAGTGCAAATGCGCTTAAGAAGTACAAGCTGTTGACTGCAACCAACACTTCTAACTGTATTCACTTAAATCCAATTTTTATTATGCTTTTAGATTTCTAAGGTTTGCGTTTCCACTCTGTCGCCCCTACGCCGCCGCTTCACTCACCTAACATTTTGTTGCGATTGACATCGATGCGCGCCACACCAAATGCCGGATCTGTATCCATTGTGTACTTGTCCACGGTGAATTCCCAATAGTGGATGCCACGCGAGAAGCCCACTGAACCCAAAGCTACGCGATGCTCCCAACCCTCCACCGAGACGGTGGCATTGTTGCTGGTAAAAACGAGACCAGAGCCGGCGCCGCCACTCAGTATCGGATCGAATGTGAACCAGGCAACTGTGGACGAAAAGAAGGCGAAAAAGAGATAGAAAATGTATTATATAAAATGAGCAAAGAGTGGATATAAATTGGAAATATATTTTACAATAAACTTATCATAACAATAACACTAACAGGAATAAGCAGCAGTCATGCACTTGGGCTAAGTGCTTAGTTGTGAGAAAAAATCTAGCAAATTGACAAAAAAAAAGAAGAAGATAAAAAGTAAGCATTAATAAAAGTATCATTTTTGCAACAGTTGTGTGGCAAGTTTGAGTGCTGAAAGTGTCATAATACTTTGCGTTTGCAGTTGCATACTTTAAAACGCCACAAAGTATGCTACAATTTTCGCTCAACCACTAACAACGAAATCCAATTGTTGGCCTTTTTTATTTGCGTATTTCCGATGTTGGGGGGCACTGCTTTATCATTTCATTTAAGTAGATATTTTTTTGATTGCATTATTCTCTTTCGCTTGTTGCATTGTTGAGAATTTATTATTTGCCACAAATTGTTGCAATTGTCAACTTATTGCTCACTTACGAGGATTGTTGCCCCTTTTATTGGTTGCAAAGCAAAGTTATTTATTGCCAATTGTCCGAATTATGCTGAGATTTATTGAACTGTGAAATGGCTCAATGTGTGCATGATAAGCAAAAAGCTGGTGGAGGTTGCGACGAGGTGACCCAATTAGAGGTACGAAGGAATAATTTCCATGCAAGGCTGATAAGGCAAATAAATTTGGGCTCCATTTGCGTGAAAAAATACAACAAAAAACATGAAAAAAGTGGTTGTCTGTAAAGTCGGTTTACTGACGATAGTTTAACGTGACAACGCCATAAGAAAATACTGATGGAATGGTTGCTTTTTTCAAAACAAAATTTTAATTTTATTTGTTTGATAGATATTTTGTATGGATATAGAGAAGGAGGTAAATGGCAGCGCAATGGCATAGGTGAAGTTACATTTACACAAACGTGAAAAATGACGAAACATTTATCAAATTCACGAAAGATATGTTCAATTTCGATTGTGGATCAAACGTTAATAGGTCAACAACACTAAGAGGCAACATCATCGATTTGACTTTTTCAAGACACATTACACTCGAAACACTCCCTTTCATTTCCTACTTTTTCTATCATCGTCCTATTCTCAACAGAGACATGGTTCATTACCATGCACACAGGAAGATGGCTACGGCAAATACAAATATGTGAATTTATACACAAATGCGCATATACATACATACATATGCTCACTCAAGTAGGAGAGAGCCAGATGTCGAACGTTGCCGAACGCGGGGGCCGATTGCGCCTCTTTGTCGTTCGTTCAGCGCTCTCGCTTGCAGTTCAAGCAAGGTAACGACGCATGAGCAAGATAACGACACATGAGCAAGATAACGACGAATGAGCAAGATAACGAAGCACTTTTTGGTGCGTGCAGCCGGCTACATCGAATTATAAGACGTTATCACGTCAAAAAATAAGTAAAAAGTGAAAAAAGAACGCAAAAAGAAATAAATCAGTTCAATATTTTCATCCTGTGCTTCAACTTTGAACTCTAGGAATATTTGGACCTGTTTGATCTAGTTTAAAACTTTTTGTTGTTATGCTAATTACTTTTCTATAAGGTGTAGCTCACTATATGATAAAAACCACATGAATCCAAATTTAAAATTTTATGAAAAAATTATCAAAATTCCACAAAATTTTCACCGAAACTCTACGGCTTTTAATAAGAATGTCTCAAAAATTTTTTGGTATGCAGTTTTTTATATCTTTGTTATTATTATTATTTATGATACATGAGAACTAATTATAAATAATTAATCCACAAAGACAAGCGCTTGCTACTAGGGCCTTCGGCTTTATATTTTATAAAATTTTAGTGTATAAAGTTAAAGCTGGAAGCTAAAGGAATTCCATTAATTTTTTATAATATTTTTTCTAGACGGTGCAAGTAAATATACAAACAAAAAACAAGGTATTTTTTCGCTGAATATTCTAGGTTGTTTGTCCATGCAAAGAATTAGTTTTTCAGTTTCCAGATAGTTAGGGGCTGATTTCACCCCTTAAAGCCTTAAAGCGGATTGGAAATTTGGTTACTTGCCGTCAAGTGTTACCGTTGAATAGAGGTAGGTAGGTACGTAAGATAGCAAGAGTACCTCAGGTACACTTCAAGTAGCACTTACGTGCCGTTTTAATACCATAATGTGGACCACCACCAGTGAAAAGATTTGGGGAAGAGAAAAACCTACAGCCATCCAGTGCTGTTGATGTAGTGGAGGAGGGAAAAGGGATCTTGGCTGGAGAGTTTCTTCAAGTCATCCCCAAAGGGCACGCTAAGGAATCTCAAGCGCCTAGCCGCCAGAGCCGGACATTTGCAGAGAAAGTGTTCCACAGTCTCTTTCTCTGCAGGAGCCCCACAGGCAATAGGGGTTGTACGGAATTCCAAGCTTCTCCGCATGAGTATCGATCACCCAGTGACCAGTGAACACCGCAATGAGTTTGGAAATTGAATGGTGGGGGATTCCCATCACCTTAAGCGTTCTGTTTCTATCGTATTGGGGCCATAATGCTTTTGAAATGGCACACGATGAGACAGACCTCCATCTGTCTTGCGCTTTTTTTAGAAAAAAATTGTGAAGTTTCCCTTTAACGACGGCCAAGGGGACACCGATGTCTGAGAAGGAAACAGCTGGAACCGGCTGAATAGCACCAGCTGAATAGAACTACCATAAAAAAAAATTCCAAACGGAATTCGTATACGCATAATTTGTTGTTTTAAAGGCTCAAAGGAGTGTTTTGACATAATAAAACAAAATTAATTCGGGCCTAACCAATCTCTTCCAAAACATTAAAAAAAAAGTATTAAAATTGGTCTAGAATTGGATTCTGCAGCCATTTTTGAACCAAATTGGTCGAAAAATCTAGACTGTGCGGTGTTGCGCATTTTTTTTTTTTTCATATAACACAGTGCGGAAAACAAATTATAAAAATTGAACGCGAATTTTTAGCCACTTCAAACTTCCACTTTATAATATTTAAATTTGATAAGCAATTTAATACAACTGCGTACCAAATTTTTTTTTTTTTTTTTTTTTTTTTTTTTGAAATTCTAATTAAAAAGTTTGAAATGTGAATGAAAATTTTATAAATCTTGTACAAAGTTTGTAACTGGGAGTACTAAAGTCTTTGTTTTAGAATCATTTGTGTTTTTTTAGAAAGAAATTGTGTAGTTTCCCTTTACCCAAGGGGTCACCGGTGTCTGAGAAGGGGACAGCTGGGAACGGCTGAGTAGAACCAGCCGAATAGAACTACGATAAAAAAAATATAAAAATTAAAAAATGTGTAAATAAATAGTTAAAACTTCTCAAAATATTGAGGTGCTATAGCTTTTTCGCGGGCTGTATATGCAAATGCAAGCGTAAATTTACGGATATCTAATGGAAAATAAGCTGAAGGTAGTTACGTGTCGAACATATGTATATTCAAGATGAAGTCCATGAGGAAAAGAGGAAATTCTAATTAAATTTTCTTTCGCAACAAATTCTTAGTAAAATTTCAAGATCGAGTATGTTTGGAAAACGGATTACCAACTCTTGACCTAAAAGAAGTAGCCTGACACCGAAATGTTTAAAAACGAACGAGAAATAATGGGTGTTATAGATATGTATATAGGCATATGTATGTGCTTGACGCTAGACTCTCTATTGAGATGGCAACATCAAATTGCCCAAACATAAGCATTACAATAGATCTGATTGGTTCCTTTTATATTTGAATTTTACATATTTAGGCAGGCAAAAGAAGTGTCAAGACAGCCTGCAACTTCAGGCTGAGAGAGACTGTCTTGTTCGACCGACTGTCGCAGATCCCTAAGAAACTGTAGGCAGCTAGTTGGACTGAGGATGGGCAACTTGTTATGGGCGAGGCACATGGAAAAAGTAGGCATCTCAGACAGTGCACTCGGACCAGCATGTGAAGAGGAGAATGCTATGGCGAGCTACTTTCTGTACATTTGCCCGACCTTCGCTCGAATCAGTCTTGAGATCTATGGCATTAATGTGTTAAGAAGCGACAACCTTGGCTCCTTGGCACCACAAGATCTGCTCTACTAATTATTCAGAGGTCGGGTGGATTTAAAAAAAATTAAAAAGGGAACCCGAATGCAGTACAATGGACTTAATGTTGTCTGAGTGATGCGCTTGCTAGTTTGTCTTGACAAAAAAAAAAACAACAACAAAAAAATTAATACACAATAATGCTATATTGAGTACATGACCACTGCGAGATTGCAGGCAACGAGATCACCACAAACCTGGCAGGAATTCGTTGAGCATCTGTTCTACAGAGACCAGTACAATTTTTGAGTTTAGCTGGCCCATATCTAACTGGCTACTAATCGAGTTGTATTGAGAAACTTAGACAAGAAAAACCATTTGATTACCCTTTTCGAAGGATTGACTTAAGTTTACACGCAGATAGATTAGAAGGTTTGGCCATCCGAAGCAAAGCCATGAGAGTAACTTCGACTGTTACCTCATAGAAGATTCGCTCGCCCAATCCAAGGATGATAAATTTAACAAGTTTGGCCATAAGCTATGGTGAAATACAAATTTGTGTGAACAACTTCGATTGTTACATCACAGGGCCCTCGGCAGCCGATTTCTGTACGTTCGTTTCACAAGTATTCTTACGCTCGTCCAATCCATCGTCATGCAGACAGCAACGAAGCAACATAACCAAAGACAGTGCTGATTTTTGTCTCGTTGCGTCAAGCCCAACAGCTGATTCTGTCAAAATCACTGAGAGCCAGTTAACGGTCTGATATTGGTCACACCTTCGGAATGCTCTCGACCCCACCTTTTGGATTCTCTCGACCGTGCTCAGATTACTTCGCCCTTCATATTTCACTGCGTTCACATATTCAATGGCAGAATTTGTCTATTGAAACACAATGCTGACTACGTCTGGAAGGCCGTGAGATGTTACAATACATTTTAATTTTTTCATATTTTATGCGAATATCCGGCATTGACTAGAATTTCTTCAAGAAAGGTATAGTTGATTCCGTTCTTGTTGGGAGTGTGGCAAGCAAGGACCTTTTAACCTGCATAAGGGAGCCAGAGTCCAAAGCTGGTTTAGATAGGAGAGTGAGGTAGAGTGCTGATCAGTTTACTTAAACCCTGGATAAGGAACGCAATATTGGAGCACAAAACGTCTTTTAGCCCTCTATTCTATGAATCTGTTCTACCAATCGCTAATCTATCCATCAACTCGCACCTATCAAAAGGCATTTTTTTTTTGCATTCAAATAACTTTTCACACTCGCACCCATCATCACCAATCATAAAGCGAACGCACCCACAAAAAGCAATTAACTGAAAACAACAAATACGGTAACGCTAGCAGGAGAGGAAATAAACCCCAATGATAATAGAACTGACAGCAACCGCACGCCGATTAAACGACCAGCGTAGAAACACACATGAAGCAGCACAACCAGGAAGTGCGAAGGTAAATCTACAACTAGACAAGCGCAGGAATTTCAAGCGCCTCAACTGGAAGCCGGTGGGCCTACAAGTTGATTGAGCGCTGCGGTTAGCGTTACTAGCAAATGTGAAATAAGGTGTCAAGCAGTGCAAAGAGAAGTCATTCCAGGGACGTGGCAGAGGTGAAATGCTTGTATTTAGCAACTGGCTAAGGAAAAAGAAGCGGCGCCCGTGGGTGAAGTCAAACATTTAGTCAACAACACATCAGTCGATGGGGTTAGCTTCATATGTATGTATAGTAAATATATAGAAACACACATATGTATATAGAGGAGCACTCTTTTACAAACCGAACATTTTGATCTCTAACTGACACCAGACTAGGCTGATTTGGCTGAGGCAACAATTTATTTATTTTATTTTATTATCGAGAAAGATATAAATATTTTTTTTTTGTGTATCATATTTTGGTAAATATATTGAATGCGTATTGAATGCGACTCCCTTGTTTGTAATGCCAGCGTGTATTCAAATTTGAAAGAAAATATTTTCAAACGGGTTAAATATTTTTTTTTTATTGGGTTGGGGAATAAGATAATAGGGATTTTTTATATATTCTTTTATTTTACAAGGATTTGATTACTATTTGGCAAAGGGCACATATTCGTTGATAGAACTCCTTCTGCTCTACAAAACTATGTTAAGTGTATTTTTCAGTTATTTAATTTTTTTTAGTTTTGAGGCTTAGAAATACGCAGGAGAAAAAAATCAACATTTTCGACAGCTGCTCTTCTTTGCTTTCCAACGAGGTCAAAAAACTACCGAGGCAGTCCGGGCCATTTGCGACGTGTATCGAGAAGGTGTCCTAGGCTAGTCTTCATCACGGAAATAGTTTGGAAAGTTCAAAAATAGCGACTTTGACGTGGATGGCACATCCCGCAACGAAGGTCTTCTGAATATGATGAAGAACGTCGCATATCACTTTTGAAGCGGAAAGCGGTCGCCAAACCAGTCGTGAATTGACGAAAAAAATTAACTACGATCATAAAGCCATTCTCAATCACCCTCATACAATGGGATTTACCGAACATGTGGGAGCCTGGGTGCTCAAGCGAGCTCAACGAAAAAAAAACAAAGAAAGTTCCCATCAAATAGCTTCTCAGCATCTCGCCCACCATCCAGCAACACGCGGCATAAACTGCGCCGAATCGTCACGGGAGATAAGAAATGGTGCGTATACATCAATATGAAGCAAAGAAAGGAGTGGATGGCTCCAGGAGATACGCCAAAGCCGAGAGTCATCCAAAAAAGATTATGATATGTGTTTGGTGGAACTGGGAGAGCATGGTGCACTGGGAAATCGTCAAGCCACATTCCAAGGGATTGAATGGGAGGTTTGTCCTTTAGCATCCGACTTATTCTCCGGACATTGCACCGACCGATTACCATCTTTTCCGCTCTTCCTGACCACATGACCATAGGTAACGCCCCCTTCGAAACTTGCTCAACAACTTAATTATAATTAATTAACTTATTGATATAGTTATTTTTGTTTGTTTAAATCAAAGTCTTCGATAAAAACATT
Source organism: Anastrepha obliqua (assembly GCF_027943255.1). Taxonomy (NCBI): domain Eukaryota; kingdom Metazoa; phylum Arthropoda; class Insecta; order Diptera; family Tephritidae; genus Anastrepha; species Anastrepha obliqua. Next base: position 110,533,002 of record NC_072896.1, on the reverse strand, counting down.
TTTATTTAAATTACAGTTTCTTAACTCATTACAGGTATTTTAGCGATAAAAATAAGTAAAATTGAAGCTTTTATCTCTAACAGAACCAGAGTTACGAATTTTTGAAGAAGAGTCTCCAAGTTAAAAATCAAAAAATTCTTAAAATTTTGGTCAACGATATAGAATCCATAAAAAGTTCAGCCAAATGAAAGATTTTCCCCAACAATTTTTGTTGACATTTTTTTTGGTTTATCAAAGATTGTCGCGCCCCTCCATTTGGAGTATAGAAAGAACCACAAGCCACAGCGCCTCGAAAGCCTTTGCAGAAACCACATTTCATATTGCATTATTTTCATAGTTTGCGCCTACCAGAAAATTGCGTGTAAACACCGTTAAATTTATTTGTAAAGGAATATACTAGTTGTTGCTCTTGCTGGTTTATTGTTAAAAAGGTCAATGGCTGCTTTGCATGCGAAGTTGTCAGTCATTTGAATGAAGCGAAGAAAAGAAAAGCGTACGGCAAATAGGCAGAAGAGCGCGCCAGTACTGGAGCTAAGAGTGATAGAATATTTTCTGCATCATACACTGGATTTCTGTATTTTATCTATATGTGTATACAAGGTATTTCATATATAAATATTAGGGTAGGCACATTTTTTTCGACATCATTTGTGTAGGATCGGATTCTAAGAAAACAAAGCTCCATTAGTGCATAACTCTGAATCCAAAAAGAAAAAAAATTTTAAAATTTTAAAAAAGCTATTTTTAATTAATACGAAGTCCGTATGGAGATACAAATTGAGTAAATGGATCATTGATCATAACCAAATAACTCCTGCTCATAGAATCCATATGGCGAACCGCTGCAATTTCTCTTTTTGCAATCACCCAAGGAGAGCCGCCTTCTAGACGAGAGAACGAATATTTCTCTGTACCGCTCAATTATTATCCCAGCCGTGCTGCTATAGGGTAGTGAAATCTGATCACTCAGAGAAGCGGATAAACAGAAACTGCTGATCTTTCAAAGAAAACTTCTGAGGAAAATCTTTGGCATTATATGTCATAAAGGCAAATGACGGAAGCGCTACAATCCTGAAATCGAAAAACTGTAAGTGCAACCGCCTATAATAACCACAATGATGACCAATAGACTGAGATGGGCATGTCATACATTACGGGCCAGTACTTATTACCCATCCCAACAAATCTCTTTAGAAAGTTCCACAGACATAGAAGAAAGAAGCAGCAGGTATTTTTTTAATACAAAGTTGTACTTGGAGATTTTCCAAATTTATTTTGGCAGAATTCATTTCCGATATCTATTTTTTACTTCAAGAATCCCATGGCGGCGCTACAAAGCAAATTATGTGTAATTTTTTAATATTCTAATAAAAAAGTGACTGTATGCAATTGTTTTTAAATGTAAATTAAACTAAAACTTCAAAAAAAAAATAACTTTCGCGACAAATAAATTTTACAATTTTTCAAAAAAAAAAAAATTTACAAAACAAAATTGTATTTCATAATAACAAAATTTGTTTTGGTATTAAAGCTTTTTCGCTTTTGTTTTTGTTTTTCTATGATATCTTCATTTTCATAACTCCTTATTAATTTTCGCGTTAACTAAAATCCTGGACGGCGCGAAATTGGTTTCAGAGTTATGTTTTAATGGACTTTTTTCTTAGAATTCCATGTAGAGTCCGAATCTGCTAGTAACGAAATTGAGAAAAATGTTCCCACAAAAATTGGCTACGCCTAATGTGTGATATTATGGATAGGACTATGAATAAGTGCGGTTTTTTTTCGAAATTTGAAACTTTATTGACGTAAAATGGTTACAAATTTAATATTCAAAGTATTGTCCATCGCTTACTACTACTTTTTCCCATCTTTCTGGCAATTCACGGATTCCCTTTGTGAAAAATTCGGTCGGTTTTGCCGCAATCCACGAATCGATCCATTTTTTGACTTCATCGTAATTACGGAAGTGCTGGTCAGCCAGGCCATGTTGCATCGATCGGAAGAGATAGTAATCGGATGGCGCAAGGTCTGGACTATGCGGCGGGTGGGGTAGGACATCCCATTTGAGCGTTTCTAAGTATGTTTTGACCACTTGTGCAACATGTGGCCGAGCATTGTCATGTTGCAAAATAACTTTGTCGTGTCTATCGGCGTATTGCGGCCGTTTTTCTCGCAGTGCTCGGCTCAAACGCATCAATTGTCGTCGGTAGACATCCCCCGTAATCGTTTCATTCGGTTTCAGTAGCTCATAATACACAACACCCAGCTGGTCCCACCAGATACACAGCATAACCTTCAGGCCATGAATATTCTGCGCCGACGTCGATGTTGAAGCATGGCCAGGGTATCCATACGTTGCCCGACGTTTTGGATTGTCGTAATGGACCCACTTTTCATCGCCAGTCACAATTCGATGCAAAAAACCCTTTCTTTTGTGCCGTTGAAGCAGTTGTTCGCATGCCATAAAACGGCGTTCAACGTCTCTTGGCTTCAACTCATACGGCACCCAATGGCCTACTTTTCGGATCATTCCCATGGCTTTTAAACGTTTGGAAATGGTTGATTGATCAACTCCCAAAGTTTTTGCAACCTCTTCTTGCGTTTGAGCCGGATCTTGATCGAGCAATTCCTCCAATTCGGTATCCATGAACTTTGGCGGCGCACCCTCGCGTTCTTCGTCTTCCAAGCCAAAATCACCACTTTTAAAGCGTGCAAACCACTTCTGGCACGTTCGCTCAGCTAGAGCATGCTCACCATAAACTTCCACCAAGATACGATGACTTTCGGCTGCTTTTTTCTTCATATTAAAATAATGAAGAAGAATTCCCCGCAAAAACACATTATTTGGCACGAAATTCGACATTTTCAAGTGTGGTAAAAATATTGTTGTTTACGCTTCAAATAAAAAACTTATACTGACGTTTGTGCCTTACGACAGTAGCTCTCCAATGAATGTTTGGAAATGTGGATCGATGGAATAATAATCAAGTTACGCCATCTGTTGTAAAACCGCACGAACTTATTCATAGTCCTATTATATACAAAATATTTACGAATTAAAATGCTTTTGAGCAAACCGTCGGAGAACTTATAAGATGAGCTGAAGCCCACTTCATTTATTACGTAGCAACACCCCGCTTTCGCGCTACACAAAAGTGTCTAATGTTCAACTTCACTTTTGCAGCAACTTAGGTCTTCTTAGAATTCCATGCGCTGCCACTCCTTCGTATTGCGCCGCGTACGCTCCCCTCGCTACCGCTCAACATTTCACTTGGCACTCCTGCCTGCCTGCCAACTACTCCACCACTGATAATACTTAGAATCAACCCTTTGCCACTTACACACCCATCCGACTACTTTGCCTTTTGTCTTCATTCAAGTAGAGATTTTAGAAGCTTAATTGAAATATTGGAATCTATAGGTAAATAAAGTTGAATGCACAACAACGCGTAAATATGGTAAGCATTTTCTCCCATTTGAATCCAAAGCGCCATCTGAGGTATAGTTTTGTACTACTTTTTCCTGTTGTAGTTATGTTTTTGCATGTTTTCAATGAGGCATGCCACACTTCATTTGGCTGACTGTTTTGTGTTTATTATATTTACTAACTCACCTTCCGCTGTTTGCAATCCAATGAGCTCGGAGTATTCACCCTCGCCCGCATTGTTGAAGGCCTTCACGCGCGCATTGTACATTGAATTGAAGTGGAGTCCGTCGACGGTGCAAATTGTTTCCTTGCCGCAATAGACCTCCTAAGAAGCATAAATGGGAGATGTGAGAGATTATATTATACATAAATATTAAATTATAACTATGAATATACATATGTAGGCATAGTTGTTGTAAAAATAATAATAAGAATTTAAATATGCAAGTGAAACACTTGTCTATGTAGATTTTGAGCTACTGGTCAGTGGGATCTCTTCTTACACCGCAACTTTGCCGACAGCTGAGAGCAACTTTGCGATCAAAAAACGGGATATAAACTTGGTATTATAATTCCGAGTTATAGCTACGAAGTTTAAGCGCTCGGTAAAGAAATTTTAGAGTTTTGAAATTTTGAAAATTGCTTCTAAAAAAAGCGCCGTGAATTCGTTATATGGAGTAAATACGCAACACCGTCAGGGGAAAAAATTATGAAAAATCAACAAAAATTTTGAGCTACTTCAAGTTAAATTTCAAGGGCCGATGTTGAATGTGAACCACACCTAAACGTCAGCGACACCGTTGGACTTCTTTCTTTGGGGTTATTTGAAAGAAAAGGTGTACGTCGATAAGCCAGAAACAATTCAAGAGCTAAAGGATGAGATAATTCGGCATATTAACGCCATAGAACCTCAATTATGCCTCAGCGTCATCGAAAATTTGGACCATCGGATAGAGATGTGCCGCCGAAGCCGCGGCGGCTATTTGGCCGATATTTTGTTCCATACGTAATTGAGCCATACCAATTTTATCATAATAAAGAGAAATGACAATAATTTCCTAAAAGAATTGTATTTTATTCAAAATCAACACCGGCCCTTGAAACTTAACCACCCTTTACAAAGTAAACTGAAAAAATTTGGAAAAAAATGTATAGTTCTGTGCTTTATTCGATGTTGAAAAATTTGATATAGAGTTTTTTAAGAGATCTTTTTAACCCTTTGGGGACGAAGAGGTATTGGAGTGCGCACTAAAGAAAATAAATACGTTGAACGTTATAAAAACAAGAAAATTGTTCACAAAATCAGAAAATAATTATAAACAAACTGCTATCGCTGCTAATGTTGAAATGCCTGATTGGATTACTTATTTCACAGATTTCACTTCCACTTGGCGAAGTAATGTCGTCATAGTCCGTCTTATCAGATTCAAAGTAATATTCGTCAGAACTGTCACTATCTAACGTATCATCTCTAGATCGCTTACCCATCGCACGTAGGATAAAATATAAATAAAAAATATAAAAAGCCTGCTGGTTCCTCTGGCAGTGACACTGAGAGACTGAATCGAAGAAATGAAATTCGTTATGACTTTACCGTTGTCCCACATCGTAAGTTTACATTATAAGGAAGATAAGACTTCATCGCTAATGGTCCCTAAGTGTTTCAATGAAAACGTGACGCTTTTACTATACCTATGCGTATCTTATCGCTCAGAACGACAGGCGTCGCGAGCCTTGCAGCTACGAACTAATTTGGGCGGCTGTATGCCGACACGCGTCCGGAATGGTAAAATGGCTTGGGCGGCTATATACCGACAGTCGTCCCCAAAGGGTTAAAACTTAATTTGATTTGAATTTATTGAATAAATGTTTTTTTTTTTTTTCAAAAATATTCAGTTGTTTTTGTACAAAAAAAATTGAAACTTTTTTCTTCAGTTTTCAGTTATTTTGGATCTTTTCAACATTTTCTTTTTGCTTTTAAATAAAATATGTTTTCGAAAATAAAATTTGTTTTGAAAAAAAAAAATTGTTTTGAAAATTTTGATATAGATTTTTTTAGAATGATTTTAGAGTGATTTTTGAAAGTTATTTTTTTTTAACTTATATTTTTTTTTTTGAAAAATATTCACTTTTGGTTTTCGAAAAAAGTTTTTTGATTTTGGAAAAAAATAGGTTTGGAAAAATATTGTATACGAAAATTTTTGGGAAAAAAATTTTTTTGGAAGAATATTTTGTTGCTTTTGTTATTTTTTTGTTTTGTTTTTGCATTTTATTTTTTTTAAGAAAATATATTTTCAAAAAACAACAATATTTGTTTTGGAAAATTATTCAGTTGTTTTTGTTAAAAATTTGTTGAAAAAAGAAAAATTGTTTCGTGGAAAAATATTAATTTCATTTTTGTTAAAAATTAAAAAAAAAAATTCTTTGGAAAATATTTACAGTTTTTTTGTCAAAAATTGTTAAAAAAAATTTCAGTAGTTTTTAGAAACACATTCCTATCCCTGTATATATTATATTTTTAGCCTATTTTATTTAATTTATTAATTAATAGCCTAAAAAATACAGTATTTCTTACAGACTATGAAAACAGATTAATGCTAAAAAAATTAATCAAAATAAAATTAAACTTATAATTAACTAGTTTCAATTGTGAAGAAAAAGATAACATTTATTATAATTTACCGAGGAAGATTGTTAGATAATACTAAGAATTTAGTTCAGCAATTCATTTAGAACCAATTTGAAGTGATTCCTTGTGGAAGAAAAATCCAGGCCTGTACGATTTGAAAGCGAATTAAAATCACCCAGAGTTCTAGAAATCGGAGCATTGGAAGCATAATTAGTTCTTACCATCCCTAACCAGAAAAAGTCATGATTCCGTAAACTTCGCTGAGGAATATTGAAATTGATTTTCTCGAGTAGCGATGAGGAGTCAATAACCGCATTTATCAAATCAAAAAGGAAAGTAATGGAGAGAATAGTCTTTCTAATATCTAGTGATTTTAGATTTATGAGCCAGCGCCGACTTTGATAGGATGGAATAGGATCAGTGAAATTTATAGAACGCAAAGCATAACGCACAAAAGCTTTCTGGACACGTTTAAGCCTACTAATATGACAAGCATAATATGGTCTGCAAATAAAGACGGCGTATTTCAACTTCGAACGCACCAGAGACGTATATATAACAACTTTAGAGTATATGGATCAACAAAGTCCGAACTAAAACGTCGAATAAACGCAAGTACGGAATAAGACTTTGAAATCGTGTGATTTAAATGATTTTGAAGAGAGAATTTAGAATCAAATACCACATCTAGATCAGTAATTTCACTACGATCGGATAAACTAGAATCACAAATGTGGTAAGAAGTGGGTATAAGAGAACAAGATTTAGAATAAGAAATATAAAAACATTTGCTTATATTTAAATCTAACTTATTTCTTTTACACCAAGCAACAACGTTATCTAAATCAGAAAGTTTAAAGAGTACACTGTACTTGCAATCCCCGAGTATATCTTGAAATCATCGGCATACAAGAAAAAATTTTCGTTATTAAAACAACTAGAAATGTCATTAATAAAAAGTAGGGGACCCAGTATACATCCCTGAGGTACACCAGAGGACGCAATAAAAGAAATAGATGACGCTCCATCAACATTAACAACACATTTCCGAGAGGAGAGATAGGATTTAATCCATCTTAAAAGAGTGGCTTTGTTTTCATTAATAGCTTATTCAATGCTCAGTAATCCCTGAAAACTGCATAGGGATTCCCACAGCTTTTATGTTATTTTGTTTTCAAATACGCACAGCAAACCACTACCGAATAAATAAATTATAATCTAATCAATTAATTTTATAAAAAAAAAAATTAATACTATAAACACTAAGGGTAACTGTTCTAGTGGTTTGTGAGACCACTGATTGGTGCTTATGACAACAAAATGGCACGCCGAATATAATCCGTATTTCTACGAAGACATTACACGAAAATGTAAACTCCAAATCTCACTCTGCTTTTATTTTCTACCAAAATCCATTTTCGGAACCTAGTATTTTTTTGTGCTGCACAATGTAATTGTTCTAATGACCTAATGATTTTCCGATTTTATGTTTTATATTCATCAGTGAAATTTATTCAATCTCATAGTCATAATACAAACAATTATTTTTTCAATAATATTTTACTAAAGCGCGCCTAATTTCAGTTAACAACACATACAGGAAAAATAAACGCAAGAATTATTATTTACACTCACCCTGAACTCCCCACCGCTGCCATCATCCAACTCCAGTACATAACCATCGACGAAAGAATGGGCCGGTGCTTGCCACGCCACTGTAACCGAATTATTTTCCGCTGAACAGTCCTCTGGAACAATTGTGGGCGCTAATGGCGCTGTTGGGCATTGAAGAGGAGGAAAAGCAAGAAAAAAGTTGACGTTAGTTAATTGTAATACCGCTAAAGCTGATGCTTGTGAAAAACGGATAATAAATTATAATTTTCGAATTAAAAAGACCGCAAGAAAATTAAATAAATGTTCAGTAATAGCAAACAAACAAACAACAACAAAAGTGATTATTAAAATACACAAACAAAGGAAAAGGAATGAAATTTTTTTATTAAATTAAGGCAACACTGGCTAAATTAAATACGAGGGAGTACAACAGCATCAAAAAGTGAACAAGGAAATTTAGTAAATGAAAATAAAAAACATGCACTTAGTATATCGGAAAGGCGTAAAAAGTGCAGTAGTCGAGAAAATCGGTTTATTAAAAATTTGTACTTGCTGTGGATGAGTTCGAAAAGAAGCGCTAGGAAGCTTACTACGAGATTACATGCATAAATATTATTGAAATAATTTGCAAGAAATTGAGAACAAAATTAAAGAGCAAAACTTAAATATAAGGCATACAAATTAAAAAAAAAACGAGTAAGAGATCAAAGTGAGAATTTTAAATATAGGTTATAGCTGCAACCCTTGACTATCGATGGGGGTAGCAAAGCCGGTATGCATGATGAACCTGTTAACTAAAAAGTTCGGCTTCTTCGCAGCCAGTTGAAATTAGACTTTTCGGCGGAAATTTATAATAGCTTCGATTATTCACAGTGCTCGTCTGCATTAGATTCCAGAACGTGGAAGGATTATGAGAAATCAGACTTAGAGTGCCACGGACAAATTCAAAAACAGGATTTGAGTAATCGTACCTTTGAGTCCTCCGCTTTGATAAGATGAGCAGTGGATGGAAGAAGAGCGACAGGTTAAATCAACTACTAACAGCTGGTGAACTAAATTCTAAACATTTGAGATCTGAGAATCGCCTTCGAAGAGCGCGAAACTTTTTGAGACTCTGAAAAACGAACCTACGACTTCTTCTAAGAATACCAAAAGGACTCTAGTATATTGGTCATACGACTACCAAGTGCGAGGCCCCACAGGAAGATTTCTGTAAAAACTGCAGGAGTGAGTACATCCGAACACTAAACCTTCTGTAGATTCACATTTGCCTAGGGCTCTACTTAGAGTCTTATCAAGAAGGGAATTCAGTATTAAGATTCTCTTCGAGCGAGATGATCTCATATTTGAACTAATTAGCGTATTCAAGTGCTGTGACTATCTTAAGTAATGGTCTTCTACTCAATGAGAGAGAACAGCTTTTGGTAGTCACTTCAACGTACAAAGGACGCGAAAAGCCGAGCTCACAATATCGGGCACCTTACTTGTTGTCTGATCATCAGCGAAGCTTCTCAAATGATAACTGGTAATCCCACTCCATGTAGGTAGGTGGGTGGATAGGTAGGTAGGTAGGTAGGCAGGTCGGTAGGTAGGCAGGTAGGTAGGTAGGTGTGTAGGTAGGTGGTAGGTAGGTAAGTGGGTGGGTAGAAATGGCAGTCGGTCTCTAAAACAACTCACTTAAACCATTGCCGTTCCATTGTGCGATCCACAGTATCAGTTTACTTGCTACTCTTCGTTAAACTATTTTGGTCACTGGAAACCCATTGATCTGGCTAACACTTGTACCCCTAAGTAGCGTTTTTGAGCGCCTGACGTTACATTTTGGTCAAATTCTTTTTGTAGCGCTGAATGTTAGTAACGTCCTCAACCAAGTGCGACTTCATTATAACTCATCTACTATGGGATCATAGCAAAAGTGAAAGAACTCCAATTTGCTAAACAATACTCATAGAAGTGATACCCAAGAACAAACATTATGTCAATCTAGCCAAAAATGAATTGATTAACCAACCTTTAAGTTATCTCCATCAAGATAGATTCTATATATCAGAACAACTTAAGAGAATCAGAAAAGATTCACAGCAGCTGTATAGCGAGAAACGACATAGAAACGAGTTCCAGAACTAAACATAATAATGTTTCATCCTTCATCCGCAAAACGAACAAAAAATAGACCCTGCTCGGGTAGTTTCAAGATCAACAAACTGAAGTAGGAGTCAAGCAGATGTTGATGTAAAACTTAGTGCTCAAACCGGGATTGTTACTCGGACGGTAGGAGGCTTGCGCTTACACTATCTGCTTGTTCCTTCGCCCAGCTCTTTCTCCAATACAATTGAAAGTTTGTAATTACCTCCCGAGGGGCCAACGATACTAGAAAAAGCCTTCTATATCATTTGAAGTTTCATGCCCATAGTAGATCTCGAGTCAGGGCTCTACCATATGGTAGTAACGCATAAACTCATTCAGCCAAGGAAGTTTTAATGAGTTAAATTTGTACACTGGAGATGCTTTCCCAAAAAAACAAAAGAAAAAAAAACTTCGTGTCAGCGAAAGTCTACTCGATGTTGAAGAAGACGGTCAATGCACATATTTTTCATGAATTATCTGAGATACTGTAAGACCAAATACATTAATTTTCCCTTAACTAAATTGGGCGCAACGGAATGGAAAATATCAGTTAGTAAATGATATTGGGGCCCTCCGAAGCCGAATGGCTTGGTGAGTGACTACCATTCGGAAGCGCGTAGGTTAGAATCTCCGTGATAGAAAACGTTTCTCTAATAGCAGTCACCCCTCGGCAGACAATAGCAGACCTCCGAGTGTAATTCTGAAATGAAAAAGCTCCTCATAAAAAATGAGATGCCATTCGGAGTCGGCTTAAAACTGTAGGTTAGTTATAAAGCTCCGCACTAACGATTTTTACTTCATATGCGAATGCAACTGCTCCGCTGCTGACTATTTTCGGCATACTCCAGAGATACATAAGTTGAAACTAAAACACTCTTTGTACAATACATATATATTTTATTCATTGTATTTATGTGCGCATAAGTACAGATATTTTCAGTCGCATGAATATTTTATGGTGCCGAAAAGTGTATCATTCATAGTGTCGAATGACAGGTTATGGGAAATTGCGAGTGAGTTGTCTCAACTCAAATATAATAAAATGCTTGTTGACACACAAATACACACATAATATGCTATGACATGTGTACTAATACATATATACATAAATATGTGTGTTCACTTAAAAAAAAACAAGTCACAATTTATATTTGAAGCAGCTTAAGGCACAAAATGGAATTGCGGTAAAAGTTAGCGGAAATGTAGTAATATTTGGGCAAGTCGAAAAAAATGGTGTCTCTGTCTGTGTGACATTTTCATTTATTTGAAATTTTATAAAATTCATAGCCATATCGGAAGACACAAAAACATTTGACACATTGAAATTGTCATTGCCTGAAAAACTAAAAATTAACAAGGTTTTGCAAAAAAACTTTATACTGAAAGAATGAAATATATTTGCTTAATATTTGATAATAAATTTAATTTCGATTGGGGGAAAATGAATATTTAATATAATTTTATAAGAGTGGGCTAGAAACTAGAGTGGCATTTTTCCGATACTGATTTATGGGATAATTTTTTTTTATTTATTTTTTTTTTGTGCTTGGTTTCATGCCATTTAAATGTCATTGGATTTAAATTCACTTTGGTGATAATCAAAAAATTTAAAGTTGTAGATGAGAGTGTAAATAACGGTGACCGTTATTTAAAAAAGAAAATAATATGAATAATAAGCACTTTACCTAAGTAATGGATCTTTCCATTAACAAGGCTACCCTCTAAAATTTTATTACTTACTTTTACATTGGTTAAAAATTTTTGCTAGAAGCAGTTTTTCAAAGCGCGCAGAAGTAGTCTTAGGTTCTCGGAGCAATACGGACAGATATTATATATAATATATATATATAATCGGCGCGTACACCCTTTTTGGGTATTTGGCCGAGCTCCTCCTCCTATTTATGGTGTGCGTCTTGATGTTGTTTCACAAATGGAGGGACCTACAGTTTTAAGCCGACTCCGAACGACAAATATTTTTTTTATGAGGAACTTTTTCATGGCAGAAATACACTCGGAGGTTTGCCATTGCCTGCCGAGGGGCGACAGCTATTAGAAAAAAACTTTTTCTTAATTTTGATCTTTCACCGAGATTCGAACCAACGTTCTCTCTGTGAATTCCGAATGGTAGTCACGCACCAACCCATTCGACTACGGCGCCCACCAGGGGCAGTTACATACGTCCAGAATTTTTAAAACATCGATTTCTTTTTTACAAATTATTATTCTTTATAGTTTTAGGCTTATTTCTGTGGAAATCGACGAGAGTTTGAAGCGCACAGGTTGCTTGATGCCCTTCGCTTGCACTTGAAAGTTTAAACTCGTTTTTCTCGAAACTACTTTTTCCGGCACAGTCTGCATGGCAACTCATACAGTTTTTAATATTTTTTGATGGGTTCTTTTTTTTAAATATTCGAAAGTGTTTTCTCTATAGATTTGATTTTTGATATTTTTCTTAAAAATTTTTATAAACATAATTAAAGTATGACATTTATGACGTAAAACGCATACCTTTTTGTTTAAATGACGTAAATTGAAATTTTTTTTGAAATTTAATAATCCGGCTCTACAGACTATAACTACAACTCTATTTTACAAGATTTTTTTTACTTTTTACAGATCCATCAACATTTCAAGGAGAAATGATGCAGACCGTGGAGCAACTTTTCTTTCATTGCACTTTGGGTTACGTGATTTTTTATGTACTAATTTTTGTAAAGAAAAATTAAAATATTTTTTTTTTATAAAATTTAATTACTAATAAACAATGTATACAATTTTTTTATATTTATTTCTACTCTTATGCCTTTTAAAAACAGTTTTTCTTTCAGCGCATTTTTGGCGCTGCTGGACGTATGTAACCCCTTAAGCGCAGGGCAGTCATTAGAAGAGCCTTGCCCGAAAATTCATTGGGAATGTTTATGCTGTTACAACAACAAAAATTTCGCTTATTTCTTTCAGCATATTTTGGGCAATTTTTTTTCTATTTTTAATTTTAATTCTGAGAGAAAGGAGAGAAGAATTCGATACTTACTGGTATCGGAGTCATTCTAAAATTCAAACAGAAGAACATCGGCGTTGTTTTATAAGATGTTTAAAATGTTCCTTTAAGGTATTTTGATTCTTTTGGCGGCTTACTCTTTAGGATATATATCTCGAAAATTCGTTAATACCTCAGTACCGTAACAAGGTCTCTAAATCTTTCGGACTGCTTTGTGAGTAAGCAAGTTGATCTGCCGTCCGGAGGAGGCATAAAACCACACGTCTCTCTAATTGTGAAAAACCAACAACACTCGCTCCCCACAAATAGGAGGAGGAGCTCGGAAAAACACCCAGTACATCCAATACAGGGTGTAAGCGCTAATTATACGTTTAATAAAAAATATATATGTGGGGCATTCTTTCTGAACGTGAGACCCCCTGCCCCCAGAATAGATTTTGACGAAAAGAGGTCTATGAGGGCTTAAAATGTAGGTAATTATGTTTACTTTCGAAAGCAAAGTGGCACTTCTTGAAATTCAAAATGGCGGATCCAATATGGCGGATTCAATATGGCGCAATTTTGCAGTTCGTGCATCAGATTTATGCTATTTCGTGTTTTCTTTATTTATTTTTAAGTAAAATTGTTGCATTGGATTTAATTTTACATATTTTCAAGTTAATTATTTATTTTTATTGGTCACTGATTATTCATCACATTTTTTATCATCAGTTCATAGCATAAATCTGATGCACGAACTGCAAAATTGCGCCATATTGAATCCGCCATATTGGATCCGCCATTTTGAATTTCAAGAAGTGCCACTTTGCTTTCGAAAGTAAACATAATTACCTACATTTTAAGCCCTCATAGACCTCTTTTCGTCAAAATCTATTCTGGGGGCAGGGGGTCTCATGTTCAGAAAGAATGCCCCATGTATATATTATATATGGTTAAATTTCAAGGGCCGATGTTGAATGTGAACCACACCTAAACGTCAACGACACCGTTGGACTTCTTTCTGTGGGGCTATTTGAAAGAAAAGGTGTACATCGATAAGCCAGCAACAATTCAAGAGCTAAAGGATGAGATAATTCGGCACATTAACGGCATAGAACTTCAATTATGCCTCAGCGTCATCGAAATTGTGGTCCATCGGATGGAGGTGTGCCGCCGAGACCGCGGCGGCCATTTGGCCGATATTTTGTTCTATACGTAATTGAGCCATACCAGTATTACTATAATAAAGAGAAATGATAATAATTTCTAAAAAAAATTGTATTTTATTCAAAATCAACACCGGCCCTTGAAACTTAACCACCCTTTATTAAAATGATAAAACAAGAAAAAAAACGGATTTTCTAATTTTAAATATTTTTTTATGTCACTATAAAAATAATTGTAGCGGCAGGCTAGTCCCCTACGCTGTCAATAATCAAAAACAGATTAAGGAATCCAACGCAAGACTCAGTCTTGTCGAGACTCTATGCTTCCGAGAGGAGTGGACAAGGAAGAAAAAAAAATAATAATTAAAACTATCGTATTTAAATAAAGCTTAGGGTATAATTTTTTTTGAGTTTGTGGAGGAATATCGAAAGGAAAAATTAATTCCGGTATTCAGTAATGATACTGACTACTATTCGGGAGTTCGTAGGTTCGAGTGTCCGTGCACAAAAAAGCAAATTGATGGAAAAAGTGTCTCTAATAGCTATCGCCCCTATGAGGAGGAGCTCGGACAAACACCGAACAGAAGTGTTTATTCAATAAGCAGTTTCTAGTCACAAATAGAGACTTTCACCAGTGACATCTCATTTTTAGACCAGTTTGCTATTCAGCAAGCAGTCTCTTGTTAAATTTATATCTATGAGGAAAAAAATATATATCTAAATGGAACAAAGTATCATCTGACTGTCTCAAAATTACTCTCCAACATATTTGGGATCTTTTTGTGACTTCCAGCTACTGAATACCCTAATCATCTTAAGTAACAAAGATAGACTCTCTAGCGGAAAATCTCAAAGTTAGTGAATTGAACACAAGTTATTGAAAGCCGGTATAAAAAACAACTAGCAAGTACAGCACTCTGACCACATTAACTCCATTGTCACTGAACTCGGGTTCCCTTTTTAACTTTCTTTGAATCTGCCAGACCTCCGAATAAATCCGAGTAGATCTTGTGGTGCCAAGGTGGCCGCTTCATAACACATCAAATAATCTTTTATCCACAAATACAGGGTTGGCCATATTAAACTGACCCATGTGATTATTAAAAAAATATGGAAAAAGAAACATTTTTTTGTGTTTCATTGTGAAAAACATTTAATTTAGTTCAAGAAGATTCGTTTACATCACTTTTTGAATATGATATCGCGCAAGTGGTCGCCCTTAGCTCGTATAGCGTAATGTGCCCGTTTTTCGGCGTTTTCCATAGTTTTGGCCAGCGTCTCGGCCGATATGGCGGCTATTTCCCGTCGGATATTGGCCTTAAGTGCGCCTAGTGTCTTTGGCTTGTTGACGTAAACCTTAGATTTCAAATTACAGTAAAAAGTTATAGGGTTACTCAATGGGTCAGTTTAATATGGCCAACCCTGTAGTCCAGTCAAAAGAGACAAAAAAAATAGCCAACTAAGTAATTTTAGGAGTATGCGAGTTTATGGTTTTATTATGTAAAACCCATCACTGTGAACTTAAATTTGAGTTTTCGGGGTCGGGGGTTGTGTCCCGCGGCCGCCATCTTGGAAATAAGGGGGCAACTGGTTTTTTGCGTTTATCTCGTGAATTCCGAAAGTTACGAAAATTTTGTAAGATACTTTTTTGTAGACAATAATATTATCTACAACTTTCATTCAAAACTTTTTATTGTAAAATTAATAATAAAAAAGTTATAAACAAAATAACGCGAAAAATTAAGGGATGAATTGTTTTAAAGCGTAATAACTTCTTTTTTATAGATTTTATGGAAAATATACTTCAGATCTTTTTTATAGAGCATTCTTTTGTGAACATTTTTGTCTATAAGTTTTTTCCGCTATCTTTATTTAGTCGTATGATTTTGAGCTGCTAAGCGGAGCAACCAATACATTAGCGAAGCGCGTACATGATTACACAGGCCGACAAAATTTAACCAACATTCAGACCCAGAAACCAGACTATATATTTCCGAAGGTTTATGATGCGCTGAATCCAAATCTGGCCTCAGAATTGCTCTATCTGCTCTGCTTTTCGTAACCTAAAAGTGCAAAAAACACCATTTTTGCCCATATTTGAGGTTATGTAGCCTTGCAGATGTTTTCTTTCACCAAAATTAAAGGATGGAATCTTTAAATACAAGCCTTCTTTTTTCAAATGGCGTTTTATTTGCTCAAATATCATTTTTTTTCGCAGAGATATCGCATTTTGAAATTTTCATGTTTCTAAATTTTCCTACACCTGAAAATCGATTAAGATAACATAGACATGATATAGTCGATTACTAATTTTCTTGGGTTTGAGGGCCTGAAATATATGGATTAATAGTATGTAAATTTGGAGTTTGTGGGTAAGCCTGCTTGCGGTTAAGTGGGTTAGCCTGCTCGCGGTATGATAGGGGTGGTTTCTAGGGGTTAGGGCTGTGTGTGACTCGGTACCCAAAGGTTAGATAGTGTAGGGGTGTGGTGAGTCAGCACACTTATGGTGTGAGACAAAATTTTAAGAAAAATAAGACTCAATTCAAAAGAAGTTATTACGCTTTAAAACAATTCATCCCTTAATTTTTCGCGTTATTTTGTTTATAACTTTTTTATTATTAATTTTACAATAAAAAGTTTTGAATGAAAGTTGTAGATAATATTATTGTCTACAAAAAAGTATCTTACAAAATGTTCGTAACTTTCGGAATTCACGAGATAAACGCAAAAAACCAGTTGCACCCTTATTTCCAAGATGGCGGCCGCGGGACACAACCCCCGACCCCGAAAACTCAAACTTAAGTTCACAGTGATGGGCTTTACATAATAAAACCATAAACTCGCATACTCCTAAATAAGTTAAATCTTCTTTTGACTGGACCAAAACTAAAATATTTTCATCGATTATTTTTCTGCTGTATGTAGCTCAATGCATGCCAAAACCAATGAAAAAGGTAAGGACTTAAAAATATATACCTGCTATACTTAAAAATGAATTATAAATTTGGCGCATTTGTCACATATTTCCATACAAATGCATGTAAATACATAGGGGTCCAGCAAGATCCGAGATGCCTAACCGAAAGTGTAATTTTTTAAGCCTTTTTTCGCTTTCGTCCTATTCGAGGATCCCTTTAAAAGCCTATATCCATAAATCTATAGGAAACTAGATTTAAGGAAGCTACCTGGAAGTTTCAGTCGTTGGCTATCATAGAAAAATGTTATATTCACGTCAGTTCTGGCCAAACCGGTCAGCCCGGAGAATTGAAAAGTGGATGGTAATTTTCAAATACGGAAGAATATTGAATAACAAAAATTAAAATATAGTTAACTACTTTTTTGGCTATACATATATCAAATTTAAGGGGCAGTATTAAGAAAAAGTATATTGTGTTTGGTCTATCCGAGAAGACATGCGTAGAGTAAATAGATATATTAAGTAGTGACGCTGGGAAATATCTGCGTTGGGTAATGTAATCAAAGTGGAAAATCGTATCAGTACAAAAAAATGGCATCAGCGGTTCGAGATTATGATAATGAATACATAGAGGAATGGACCAGGATATAAAAAATGTAATAAAAAATATGGGAATGAATACAAAGAAGAACGGACAATAATACAAAAATTACACAAAATTTTTAAGGAAAAATAAACAAACGACACGAAATGAAGACATCGAGAAAGCATTAGCAACCAACACCAAACGAAAAAGCAACAAGAAGAAGCACCAAACCATAAATTAGATTAATCAAAGATTATCAAAGTAAGCAGATTTTCAAGAATTTTCCAAATATTTAGTAGAGGTCAACACAAAAGCTTATTTTCAAAAACAAAAAAAAATTAAGAACCACAAAAAGCCAAAACAACAGCAAGAAAAAACAAGTCTATGCATATAAAAGTAAGCAAGTGTGTGTAGGTACTTTTTGTTGTTATCGTTGGAAAGAGTGTTGACAACAATGACAGAGATGGTAGTGATAACGTAGGCGACATTGACGGTGATGAAAATGATGATGAGGTGTCGGTATTGGTCTTGGTGTTGGTAGTTGTGGTAGTGAAGGTATTATTGTTGGTGGATGATGTGTTGATGGCATTATTGGTTAGGTGCGTGAAGATGGGTATACAATTATTGTGAAATCTGGATGAAATGGATTTTGGTAGTGTTGCAGTACGCATGAATTTAGTTGGTATTGTTTTTGTTGTTGTTGTAGTTGCGGTATTATTGTTTGTGCCAGCTGTGGCTGCAGTTGCGGTTGGAGGCGCAGTTGCAGTTACTGTTGTTATTGTTTTTGTTGTCGTTGTCGCATGATTATTTGTTTTTATTGTTGTGATTACGGGTAACAACATCTCACCTGCTGGTAATCTTTCTTCTCCATCTTTGACGGCTATTTTTGGGCGCATTTCGAAATTTTCAAGTATTTCAACAATTCGTTTCGTTTTTGCGGTTGTCGTTGCATGGATGCATAGGATTGGTGGTGCATCAATGCGTGTGCGTGTGTGTGTGCGTGTATTTTCATAGATGCACGTTGAAATGAGATTATTTTTTAATTGTCAGTGGTAAGTGATATGGGTAAGCATAAATATTTTCCCCAAATATCAATTGAAGCAAATTATTCGATTATTCAATTTATCGGTGGTTGTTGAGTCACAATTGATGATGGGTTGGATGTTGCGCATAGGTTTGGTAGCAATGCATTTTTTTTATTTTCGATTTTTTTTTTCGATTTTTGTGTGCAAGAGAAAGAGAGAGCAAAACAGACACAATTATGTAGATTACATTTGTATATTTTTCGTATTTAAAACCACTTACACATATACATACAAACGAACAAAAAACGTGTTAAATGCATTTACATATACCTGAATACGATTTTACCTACATACAATAAATTAAGGAACAATTAGTCTATTTTAATAGCAAAGCGCCGCGTTGAAACCATTTCGCCCCAAACAATTGCACTTCAAGCCGCCGAGGGCTCTCCACAAAAAAGTATCAAATTTCCGATAAAGTGTTTGCGTGCACACACATAAAAGTACACTTGTGTTCATAATTATAGCAGTGCGACTTTCTCGAAAGTTTGTACTATTTATTATTTAGATTTTATTTAGCTTTTTAAGGCTTTCTGAGGTTTTTTTTATAATTTGCTTTTATAATTTTTATTTCTATTTTTTTTTTTTATAATTTTTTTTGTATTTTTTTTATCAATTTGTTTTTTTATTTTATTTTTTTAATTTCTTTTTCAATTTTTTTTTGGTTTTTGTAGAAATTAGCTTATATTATATAAAAAACCATATAACTCACAATTTCAAACTTTTTACAGAATTAAGAAAAATTCAATAAATTTTCATCAACATTTGAAACTCTTTAATTGGAAATTTGAAACTTTATTGACGTAAAATGGTTACAAATTTAATATTCAAAGTATTGTCCATCGCTTACTACTACTTTTTCCCATCTTTCTGGCAATTCACGGATTCCCTTTGTGAAAAATTCGGTCGGTTTTGCCGCAATCCACGAATCGATCCATTTTTTGACTTCATCGTAATTACGGAAGTGCTGGTCAGCCAGGCCATGTTGCATCGATCGGAAGAGATAGTAATCGGATGGCGCAAGGTCTGGACTATACGGCGGGTGGGGTAGGACATCCCATTTGAGCGTTTCTAAGTATGTTTTGACCACTTGTGCAACATGTGGCCGAGCATTGTCATGTTGCAAAATAACTTTGTCGTGTCTATCGGCGTATTGCGGCCGTTTTTCTCGCAGTGCTCGGCTCAAACGCATCAATTGTCGTCGGTAGACATCCCCCGTAATCGTTTCATTCGGTTTCAGTAGCTCATAATACACAACACCCAGCTGGTCCCACCAGATACACAGCATAACCTTCAGGCCATGAATATTCTGCGCCGACGTCGATGTTGAAGCATGGCCAGGGTATCCATACGTTGCCCGACGTTTTGGATTGTCGTAATGGACCCACTTTTCATCGCCAGTCACAATTCGATGCAAAAAACCCTTTCTTTTGTGCCGTTGAAGCAGTTGTTCGCATGCCATAAAACGGCGTTCAACGTCTCTTGGCTTCAATTCATACGGCACCCAATGGCCTACCTTTCGGATCATTCCCATGGCTTTTAAACGTTTGGAAATGGTTGATTGATCAACTCCCAAAGTTTTTGCAACCTCTTCTTGCGTTTGAGCCGGATCTTGATCGAGCAATTCCTCCAATTCGGTATCCATGAACTTTGGCGGCGCACCCTCGCGTTCTTCGTCTTCCAAGCCAAAATCACCACTTTTAAAGCGTGCAAACCACTTCTGGCACGTTCGCTCAGCTAGAGCATGCTCACCATAAACTTCCACCAAGATACGATGACTTTCGGCTGCTTTTTTCTTCATATTAAAAAATTCCCCGCAAAAACACATTATTTGGCACGAAATTCGACATTTTCAAGTGTGGTAAAAATATTGTTGTTTACGCTTCAAATAAAAAACTTATACTGACGTTTGTGCCTTACGACAGTAGCTCTCCAATGAATGTTTGGAAATGTGGATCGATGGAATAATAATCAAGTTACGCCATCTGTTGTAAAACCGCAAGGAACTTATTCATAGTCCTATTAAAAAAAAAATGGAGTGGATCGAATTGTGGTATGAAAAATCCTAGTTTGAAGTGGCTCCAAAATCGCTTTGGTAGGTGGGTAAAATTGCAAGAGTGCCACAGGCTCACTTCAAGTAGCACTTACGTGCCGTTTTGATACCATGATACCATAATGTGGACCATTACCTGTGAAAAGAAAAATTTTTGAGAAGAGTAAACCTTCTACAGCCATCCAGTGCTGTTGATGTAGTGGAGGAGAGAGAAGGGATCTAGGCTGGAGAATTTCTTCAAGTCATCCACAAAGGGTACGCTAAGGAATCTCAAGCGCCTTGCCGCCAGAGCCGGACAGTTGCAGAGAAAGTGTTCCACAGTCTCTTTCTCTGTAGGATCCCCACAGGTTCTGAAAATCGCTTTGATTTTTGACAATTTTTTTCTAAAAAAAAAATTCGTCCACATTTGAACCTCTTTAATTAGAATTAAAAAAAATCGAGTAGGCAGTTTTATATTACATTGAATTTTAGTATGAAAAATTCTAGTTTGAAGTGGCTCAAAAATCGCTTTGATTTTTCACTTTTTTTCTAAAAAAAAAATACATCAACATTTGAAACTTTTTAATAAGAATTTTTAGAAAAATGTTCAATAAATAGTTTTATATTTATATTATAGCCCAATGTATTTTAATATAAATAATTTTACTTTAATCAGGTTGATTTTTCACAATTAAATCAGGTTGATTTTTCACAATTTTTTTTCTTCATGGTTCGTCCCGTTAAAAAAATTTTGAGTATTACTTATATGGAAAAAAATGCATAGCAGCGTCAACGTGGCATTTGAAAAATATTGACTACTTATTTATTTTTTGGTTTTAAAATTAAAACTTTTTTGTTTTTTTTTGAAATTTAAATTTTTTTTTATTTTAGTGTTTCTTTTTTTTTTGGTGAAATATAGCTTTTACTACATCAAAAACTACTTACAGTTTAGAACTTTGTATAAAATTAAAAAAAAAAAATTGAACAAAGTTTTTCAACAATTCAAACCTTTTAAACAGAACTTTTATTAAAATGTTCGATATGCGAATTTATAGTTCATTTATTTTTAGTATAGAAAATTCTAGTTTGAAGTTGCTCAAAAATCGCGTTGATTTTTGACAATTTTTTTTCTTGACGGTGATGGGCAATTTCTTTCATATAAAACAAGAAGAAAATGCACAACAGCGTCAAGGTGACTTTTTGCCAAATTGTGACTATTTATTTATTTTTGATTTAATTTTTTGAGGTTTTTTGAAATTTGTTTATTTTATTCTTTTATTTTTATTTTTACATCAAAAACCAACCATATATGTATGTAGCTTACAGATTCAAACTTTGTACAAAGTCTAAAAAATTTAATTAATTTTGCTTCCCGATTCCCCGGTTTTTAATGAGAATTTCCAGAAAAATGTTTCATATGCAATTTTATAGCCCATTGAATTCTGGTATAGAAAGTGTAAGTTTCAAATGACTTAAAAATTCTCTTGATTTTTGGGCATTTTTTTCCTGGCGCGCTGCAATTTTTTCACATAAAAAAATTGTAAAGCATTCGTTATATGGACGAAAACGCATAATACCGTGAACAAAAAAAGTCTTCAAAAATCAAAACGAATTTGGAGCCACTTCAAACTTGCACTTTGTTATACCAAAATTGAATGGGCTGCAAAACTGCGTACCCAATTTTTTGTTTTAATTCTGACTAAAAAGTTTGAAATTTTTGTAAATTTTGTAAATAGTTAGAAACTACAAATTATATGATTTTTATTGTAGTATAAAATTTGTATAAAAAATAAAGTCATATAAAAATTAAAATACCAAAAAACAAAAAACCTAGATACACAAAACTTCACTACGCTGCTTTTACTCCGATCACAGGTGTACATATGCATGTAGGCACTCATACACAAACACACTTAACAAGCGCATGTGTACGTACATCTAAAATGGATACGAGTCAATTGGAAACACTTTCAAAACAATCAAATTTTGTTGAAAAGTGTTAAGTGGCCGTGGTGATTTGTAGTGGCACAGCTGCCACATGCAGCCGAAACCTCTACCGCTGTCTCACCGCTTGTGGCAAGCCTGCTCTAAACTACCTCATATTCGTATGGTATGTGGCAATGTGTGACACTTCACACTCGTCAAGGCACTTGAATGTTGTCGCCCCTAGTGTGCGTAGGGATGGGTGAGGGTATGTGCGCCGTATTTCACGCTGTAATGGAGTTGTGATTGCATTCACAAAATGTGCGTTAAATCACTCGAAAGTACGAAAGTACTTTCATTTCATAGTTTTATTTGTTATTGGATTATTGGCAGTTGATTGTTTTATTTTTCATGCAACTTTACATACCAATATGTATGTATGTATGCGGATGCGTCGATTTGTTCAGTCGGAGATGTGCAATATTGCCTTTCAGCCATGAAATTTTTAAAAGATGTTTGGTAAATCACCGTTCCGTATACCCTGCTCAAGGAATTAGTAGCGGCCTAAATTTTACTACTGAGCCAAAATATGTTCATATGTCTTGGTTTGTGGTAAAACCCACATATTCTGCACCCAACCCAAATGACGAGTTAATATACGAAAATAGTTCGGGATCTGAGCTGTTAAATGGAGAGAGGACATCCCAACAATTCCAGAAAGTGAAAGGCCTTGGGAAGTGTTTGCCTCTAGAAATTCTAGAAACAGAAAGCCATTTTCCTATGAAATTTTGAATGCATAAAGGTCAAATTATTGAAGTGAAACTTCTTAGGCGTCGATGGACGAGCGAGAATGGAGAGTAAAATTTCAAGGGCATGCAACGTTTTGAGCATTTTCATTCCGCGAGAGAGAAAAAAGATAAAACGTAGAGGAAAAGGATAGAGAGAGCTATACCTTATACACATATATCTTAGATACTCTTTAAGCTATTTTTCCTAAGTTTTTCCTTGTGGTTGCTAATTTCTAGTGAGAAGTAACACTGCCTACTTCTTGGCGCTTGTTTGTTGGTGAAAATTTGTAGGAAATATATTTTTGGTGCCTACTTTTTGCCGTTATATTTCCTTGGTGCCTACTGTTTGCGGCATTTTTTGATCCCAATTTTTTTGGCGCCTACTTTTTGGCACTTATTTCCGTTTCCTGGCTAGAGCTTGTCGTACTATAAAGTGCTATCCATTCCGGCGTCGGATTTATTAGTCGCAAGGCAAGTAATTTGTGCTGTAGCTGCGATCCTGGAATCGCTGCGTTTGTGCGGGTGATAAAAGCTCGGAGTAGTGCGCGTTGTTGCCACGGTTTGTGTCCGGCGTTTACCTACACCGGTGGACTCTTCTCCGTTTTTTGTAAATTTTGTCTATTTTTATTCTCTGCAAATGTTGTGAATTTATTTAGATATATATTCTTTCTCTCTCTCTCTCTTTCTCTCTCGGGTCTCTGTCTCTCTCTCTCTCATCCTCTCTCGGGCCTCTCCCTCTTTCTTTGTCTGCCTTGAAAGTTTCACTTCTGTTATGTGCTACTCTACAAGCGCTTTTTTTTAATATTTAGTACAAATATTATATCAGAATTAAAAAACTGAATGAAGTAATAGCCTTGACAGACTAATTCTGATTAAAATTGTAATGTAACAGACGGTTGTTACGCGGATTAGTGAATAGCTGATTTGGTTATTGGATAGTTTAGTCAGTAAAAGATGGACCGCAGATAACAAATACGGGTAATAGCTGCCCTGATACTCAGAAATAATTATTTTCATATAATTTCAAACTTCAGTTAAATTGCGAAAAAATCTTAAAATGCAATTTCTCAAACTGCTCCGAAATATCAAAACAACTAATGTATTGTAGTTTCGAACTTCTTAGTGCAAACTAGCAGCATTGTATCGAGTCTTTCTTGTTCTTCTCTTTAAAAGTTTCATTACTTTTCATTCACAATGGATATTAACTTCCATTTTTCGGCAAAGTTGCCATCGAAAATTCCTCTAATCCGCCTAAGCTATGAGAATTCAGTCTGCCTGCCAATCCGCATTAGTTGCACTTAATTCCTGAGCTAATTCCGAATTAAGTCATTAATCCCAATTAACGCCATCGTCTGTCTAGGCTATAAGACAAATTAGCGGAAATTTCATATAATTCTGACTATAAATCCTCCTTTGTATTATATATTGAGTAAAACATCTACGGTGTGTCGCAACTAAGTTCCGAGAATTTAGTTATAGTTTGACACCTTAGGTAACATATCTTCTGAGAGAGACTACTCTGCTTTAGTTCCATATTCCAAGTTTCAAGGAGATATTACATTTTTGCTTTAAGTTTAGTGCAAATGATTTCAAAAGCAATTTTTTAGTGGCATCATGAAAATGAGTGACATAAAAAAAGGTGCCGAAACCAGTTTGCGAGCATTAGTTGTTTCTCACTCAGAGTGTCGCCGGAGTTTATTTGAGTCAGTTAGTCAATGAAGGTGAAACTTAGATATTTGAATATGATCCCGACACCTGTAAGTAAAATCAACAATGGGTGGAAGAGGTTGGTGAGCGGTCAACCAACCAATGTTGATCCCTCTTTCGTTAGAGGGTTTTTTTTAAATCATTTGTTATTTTGACAGTAGCAGCTCTTTGCCGTCAAACTCTTGGAAGAATGCCAGTATCATATCTCTGCGGAATGAAATGAAACTTCACGCTTCAATAACGTTTTGGAATATTGCAAACTTATTTGCAAAGCCAATGTTGTATGGCCCAAACAGGCGCTTTTTTGAAAAAAAGTTAAAATCATATTTTCCGACGAAGCGTATTTTCATCTCGGCGGCTATGTTAACAAGCAAAACTGTCGCATCTGGGGATCATAAAATCCGCAGGTGATCGTCGAGAAGCCTACTCAACCTCAAAGAGTAACAGTTTGATACGGTGGCTTCATTGACCCATTTTTCTTGGAAAATTTTTCGGGAAACGCCAGCAACGGTTAGCGCTGTAAAGATATGATAAAAACAAAGAAATTGAAGGTATGGTCCTGGAAAATCGCAGCCATAAACAGAATGACGCGCCATGTCGCACAGCTCGTTCCACATTCGATCTTTTGCTCGCGGTAATAGTGTTAACAGTCGTCTCGGCGATGCCAGTTGGCCACCGCGGAAATGCGATTTATTACCGTTGACCATTTTTTAGTGGAGAGCAGGAAATTATGGATGTTATGTAAACAATCCACTAACGATTCTAGCGCTTAAGGCGAATATCAAGCAAGCCAGAGCGAGAGATAGAGACAGAAACCGTCATCAAGGTCTTGGGAAAACGGTGCCTATAGGAAGCGCTGCTGTGAAGCCAGCCGAGAGAGCCACATGCCAGACACTCCTTAAATATTCCTGTCGGTTAGACAATAACTCAAAACAGTTTTATGTTAGTGTTCTAGAGCAGTTGAAGATAGTTTTTGGACAAATAAGCATTACAAGACTGCCTCAACATCCTTAAGGTGAAACTTAACTTCGGATGATTACCAAGAGTGCTTCCAATAGACCGACGTTGGCATTATTAGACCAAAGAACGACTGTTATGATGGTCAATAGTAACATTTTTCTCATGAACTGATCTTCTTGCATTTTATTGGCGTATTCCCAGAACTTGGAAGGCTGGTTCCATACGCGAATGTCAACACAAGTTGGCGAAAGTCCTTGATTGTGGTAATTTTTCTTTATATGGTCCAAGCAACTCACAACTTCCCAGTATCTTCTGGGTAGCTTCCGAACATCTGTTTGAGAGTGAGCTAATGTGAGAAGGTGAAACAACCCAGGATATTTGGTTGATATCTGGCAATGTTACCCTCCGATGATATTGACATCATTCGCATTAACAGTCGCGCTGTTAGTTCTGCCTTTTCCAAACTGGATAAAGAAGCAACGCGAATGGGTCTGGTGGTGAACGACAGCACATCGAAGTACCTCCTGTCCTCAAACAAACAGTCGGTGCTCTCACGCATAGGCATCCATTTCACTGCTGACAGTTATGATTTTGAGTTAGTAAGAGACTTCGTTTATCTAGGAACCAGCATTAACACCGATAACAATGTCAGCCTTGAAATCCAACGAAGAATCTCTCTTGCCAACAAGTGCTACTATGGACTAAGTAGGCAATTGAGTAGTAAAGTTCTCTCTCGACGAACAAAACTAACACTCTACAAGACTCTCATCATGCCCGCCCTAAGGTATGGCGCAGAAGCGTGGACGATCACAACATCCTCCGATAGCGACGTTTGGAGTGTTTCAGAGAAAAATTCTGCGTAAGATTTTTGGACCTTTGTACGTTGACAACGGTGAATATCGCAGGCGATGGAATGATGAGCTGTATGAGCTTTACGACGACATAGACATAGCGCAGCGAATAAAGATCCAGCGGCTGCGTTAGCTGGGTCATGTCGTCTGAATGGATACAAACGCTCCGACTCTGAAAGTATTCGATGCGGTACCAGCTGGTGGTAGCAAAGGAAGAGGAAGGCTTCCTCTGCGTTGGAAAGATCAGGTGGAGAAGGACTTGGCTTCACTTGTGTGTGTCCAACATGCGCTGGTTAGCACGAGAAAGAAACGACTGGCGCGCTTTGTTAAACTCGGCCAAAATCGCGGTTTGCACGCCAGACAAGAAGAAGAAATACCAACAGAGCTTAATAGCAACATTTCAAAGTGGTGCCGATCTCTATATTTAAACGGGTATTTTATTTGAACTTTGCTTGGAGATTAACTGTCCGAGAGATTAACTGTCCGCTATGAGACGTGAATATATCGTAGACCCGATTAGCAAAATTGTTTCTTTTCGATCATAGGCTTGGAAGACGCAATATAAATATCTTTGCGACTCACAGGCATCTCATTCTGCAGTAGTAGTGTTACCATACTTTCAAAAATGTTTGTACATACCTTCAAACGCTTTATGAAGATGAATGCGATAAATTTTAAATTTGTTAGCAATTACTTCAGTTAATAGGATTCTGGTGCATTTAAATACAGTAATACTTCTAGAACTATTTTTTTTAATTTATTTTGCAAACTACGCTAATATTTTAATATTATTAATGAATAATATTTAGTAAAAATATAAATAAATTTGGTTATGCAAATATTCCTCATAATTCTAGTTAATACAGTTAATTAGCGCTTACATAACCATGAAATAACTAGCAAATGCTCGCGGCACATAGCAGTTCATACAAATATTACGAATACCTAACTATTTTTGCATAATATACGATTATTGTATACAGAGTGTCCCAAAACTGCGAACTTCATTTTCACGTCTCGCACAGCATAGTTAAAAATAAACTTTCGACCAATAAATTTTGCGCTGAAAAAACAAAATACGCAATTTCGGGACACCCTGTATATAAGTATTAGCCACTATCTATGTATATACACATACACTTATTATTACCACTGTAATTTATTTTTCAACTTTCCACTCACCTTTCATCTGTATAAAATTCAAATTATCAATGGCACGCACTAGCGCAGCATCGTCTAGCGTCAAGTCGACAATTGGCGAAACACGTGGAGCGGCATTTGTCACTTCCTGATGCCAGGTCATGTCCGTATTGGCAACGCGATTAATCAACATGGAGCCGACCTGTGGGAATGAGTGCATTAGAGTGGGCAGTGCAAGAGCGCATAATTAGAAATACTCTGTATGCGAGAGACAAAGTGTGAAAGGGAGCAGCAAACCGTTGGAGAATACGCGCGCTCAATGGCGCAGTACTCGTTAATGTGGAAATGAATCGAAGTATGTAAGTATGTGCAGAAAGACAAAATCTCTACTACATACAAAGCTACATACACACATATACGTATGTGTAGATAAATACATACATACATACAAACATTTCTTACATAATTTAGGAGCTACTAATTAGTCGCCTATTCTACTTACTTGTAAAAAGGCAGCACTGTCTGTCTCTTTCAGCGCCTCAATACAGAATTGTATTAGTCCAGTGGTTTGTTGCAACTTGCCCGTGCAATTTGATTGTTGATCCTATGTAGAAAATGGAGAAAATAGAGGGATGAGAAATTGGAATAAAGTGAATAGATTTTACTTCAAAGATGGTAATTCTGCATGTACATACTATATATGTACATATGTATGTATTTGTGAGCTTATATTTTTTACAAAAAGTTTATTTACTCCTTTTTAAGTCTCTTAACAACCCATTAGATATCTACCAGCATCCATTATTGTAAGCCTCGTACATATACAAGTACAGTGGCGGACATAAAATCATGCCCGGCTGCGCAAGAAATTTCTTTAGAGAAAAAATGTTGGCGTACAGTGTTTTAATCTCTTACAAAGATGAGGTAAAATTACATGGAAAACTCAGAAAATATTATTCTTTAGGTTTGGCTAATTTGGGCTTGGCCATAGCAAGAATGAAAAAAAAAGTATATGTGAACGAGCTGCTGAGTCGCTGGCTAGTGCAATTTAAAAAGCTTTCCGTATATTACTATTACATTCACATTACGCCAAGATCTGGAAAAAAACCATAAAAAAGGTAACGACATAACTCATCATCTCTTTCTCGATTATAAAGCTGTTTTTGATAGCCCGATAAGAGATTGCCTATACGCCACAATGTCTGAGTTCGGTATTCCCACAAAATTGATTCGACTTTGCAAAACGACATTGAGCAACACGTCCAGCTCTCTCAAGTTAGGAAAATACCTCTGCGAACCTTTCAACACCGAGTGAGGTTTCAGACAAGGCGATCCGCTACCGTACGACCTCTTCAACTTCCTCATTGAAGAAGTACTGCGGAGAGCCGGTGTTCATCGAAATGGTACTATTTTCACCAAAAGTGACATTGACATCATACGTTTTCGATCCAGCATTTCAGCGAACAACTCTACCTTTGAAATTATCAAAGAATTCATAGAGCTTGGCGCTTACTAATAGGTGTTAGTGTGGTCTCAGTAAGCAAATGTGTAGCAGAGACCTCTCTCGCACGTCAAAACTAACACTCTACAAGACGTTCATCTTGCCCGTGCTACTATGTGGCGCTGAAGCATGGGTTGCGTCGCAGACTGATGTAGCCGCTCTTGGGGTATTCGAGAGAGAGAGATACTTCGGAA
Organism: Anastrepha obliqua; assembly: GCF_027943255.1. NCBI lineage: Eukaryota > Metazoa > Arthropoda > Insecta > Diptera > Tephritidae > Anastrepha > Anastrepha obliqua. Next base: position 110,503,378 of record NC_072896.1, on the reverse strand, counting down.
AATCTTCGGTCCTCTTCGTGTTCGCAATAACTACTACCGCCGAAAGAACCACAAGCTGTATGAGCTCTACAATAATGTGGACATAGTGAAGTGCTTCAATATTCAGCGTTTACGCTGACTAAGCCACGACGAGCGTATGAAAGCTCCAGCAAAGAAGGTGTTCGGATGACAAGTTAGAGGACAATGACTTAGGGGAAGGCTAGGTTAGGTTAAATGGCTGCCCTAGTTTAGGGTACACTTGGCCAAATATTGAAAATTCGTCCGTTGTGATGCCATACTTGGGAGAGGAGAAAGGAGAAGGGAAGGAAGAAGGAGCCTTGGGATTAGAGACGACGGTGGCTGATTTGCGTTCGAAGTTAGCCGCAACAAGCTACTGATTAACTTCACCAAATTTATGATATTTGGACTCGCTACATCCGCAGGCGTATCGAAAAAATGAGAGCCCAGATATCTAAATCTTTGCCAGACGAGAGCAGGGTAGCTGAGAAGAAGGTGTTGAGATGATTCCACCTCGTCCTCCAGACAGCTTCTGCAGAACGGACTTGAGGCAATCCCAAGTCTCACGGCATGAACACCAAACGGACAATGTCCGGTAAGAATACCCACCAAATGCAAGAGCTGGGGCTTTGTTAGCCTTAGGAGTTCCCTCGAGCGTCCCCGATCTACCCGTGGCCAGAAGGATCTTGCGACCTTGCACGTTTGCGCACAAGCCCAGCGCTCGTGAATTGACTCGAGGCCCATCTTTCCAGGAGCAGACCACAGGTTCTTAAGGGAACCCCAATTCTCTCATTTCGCGACGAAACCGTCCCCAAAGTTCCCCGTCTAGCCATCTCATCAGCTCAGCAGTTTCCGTCTATGCCGCTGTGACCGGGAACCCAAATGAGCCTGATGTCGAAGTATTCGGATGCAATCGAGAGAGAATCCAGACATTCCACGACCAATCTCGAACTCACAAACAACGAGCCCAAGGCCCTAATTGCCGCTTGGCTATCGGAGTAAATATTTACTTCCTTAACGGTAATTACCGAGGTAAGCAACCAGTCCACCGCTTCCTTAATTGCGGATACCTCCGCTTGGAAAACACTACAGTGGTCCGGAAGTCTAAATTTAAGTTTGATGGGAGGATCCTTACAGAATATTCCCCCAGCAATCCTTTCGTCCAATTTCGAGCCATCCGTGAACATGTTTGCCGTGCCTTGCCGCCAAATTTTGCACCCCACCCACTCATCCCTTGAGGGAATATGAGGAGAAAATGGTCCGCTCGGACCTAGAATAAGTATATAGTGGCCCAGTACTAGGGGAAGAAACATAATCACAATACGTTTTCTTTTGATATTCACAAAAAATAAGTAAAATCGTCAAAAATCGTTGAAAGGTAAGCCGTGCGCTTTCCATCAAGACAATGCGTCGGCTCATGCCGCATTTCAAATCAATAGATTTCTAGTCAAGTACAGCTTCACAACGCTAGAATATCCACCTTTTTCGGCAGTTCTAGCGCCCTGTGACTTGAATCTCCTTCCTAAGATAAAACCCGAATTAGTAAATGGGCCGCATACTGAATGAGCTGATAGAATAATAATTTCAATGAAAAATGGCATCAAAGAAGAATTGTGGCGGTAGAGAAGGGGTGTATGTATATTGAAGCTGAGCTTAACAATGGGCCTCTGTGGCCATCAAGTGATGTGTTGATTAATGAGCAGCCCTTTTGATTTAAACTAACCTTAAATAAGATTTTAATTACTGTCTGGATCTAGTCATCTTACCCAAATTCCAGAGAGGTAATAAAAATACATCTCGTTCATCACAAATTTATTTATGTATTTCTTTATTTCTTGTATTTCCATCAAACTTAGTTGCTTATACCATTTGGATATTTTTAAGACGGTAACTTGTGACACTTTGCAAATTTCCTACATCCTAAAGAAATAATCGTGAAGATATTTGGCATGGCTTCTTTCAGGTGCAGGACATTCACACAGGCGGCGTTGTACCGACTCAATTTTTTCTTCATCTTCGCAACTTCTGCAGAGGCCCCATTGTGAGGCACACCCATTCCACTGCCTAGGGTGCCAGTAGTGCAGTGACACGTTATAATACAGGGTTTGATTGAAAAGTAATGAGCCTTCCCGCGCGGAGCGTCTGCCAAGCGATCAACCGAATCGGCTAGTGGCGGAAAATGATCGTTGGACCTTCCGCTGGCAACAGCAGTGCAGTCAACATCGCTCCGTGCGAGAAAGCTGTTTTAAAAGTGTGTTAGGATTTTGCAGTGGCGAAAATGCAGCGATCGTTGGAGCAACGTTACTCGATCAAATTTTGCCTAAAGCTAAACAAAACGAGTACCGAAACCATTGGGCTACTCAAGGAGGCTTACGGGGACTAATCTCTGTCCAGTGCCCAGGTAAAACGGTGGCACAAGTCGTTCAAGGAAGGCCGGGAGGACGTCGAAGACGAACAGCCATCTGGAAGGCCTTCGACGACGTAAACAGACGAAGATGTGAACCGGGTTCGTGAATTTTTGAACATTGACCGTCGTGCTAGTCTACGTGAGATCAGTGAAGAGTTAAATTTAACTTATTCTTGTTCCCGCGCCTGAAAAGAAAGCTGAAGGGGAGGCGTTTCGAATCCATCGAGGCGATCCAAAAAACTGTGACAGCCGAATTGAACGCGATTCCGGCGGATGAGTTTAAAAAATGTTTCCTGCAGTGGAAGGACCGCTGCCAGCGATATATTGACTCTCAAGGGTCCTATTTTGAAGAATATTAGTTGTATAAGCCAAAAGGTTTAATAAAACTGCTTAAAAAAAATAAGGCTCATTTCTTTTCAATCAACGCCTGTACCTGTAGTTGATCTATTGAATCCTACCTATTAAATTTCAAGTAAAAAAATGCTGCCCAAACTTCTTCGGAACAGTGCTTTTAAAGTGGACATTAAAATAAAAAGTTACTTAATTTGTACCAACATTTCTTAAAAAACTAAATAAATTTGTTTTGGAATGTCTTATTTACTGATTTTTCGCCATCAAGTGGGCATATCGACGACATTTAATTTAAAAAAAAATTTTTTTCGCCTCAGAGAGTTAAAACTGCCGCATTATCCTATAAATTCGACAAAAAAATTGCTAGCTTGGGCTTAAAAATATGATTTCTTGGAAGCCATCGCAAAAATTATTTTCTCATACAGTTCCACTTTTATGCCCGCATCTGTATCATCACGCCATTCTTACCCACAAATACATTCATAACTGCATGTAATATTTTATTTCATTCATCCGCACTCACCTTTAATATTCTGATTTTTGTATCCTTATCCATGCGTATGGCCTCGAGTAGATACTCACGACGGTCGTGTATTGCTTGTATTAAGGCTTCACATTGTGCTGTCACCAGTCTCTCGAATTCCATGCAAGACTCCTTTGATGCCAACCAAGAGCAGAAAAGAAAGCAAAGAAGAGCAAAAATGTGAGTACGGTATGACAGGCGGTGTAAGAGAAAAAAATAAGGATTTAATTAAAATTAAAGGAGTAGATGCATTTTAAGCCAAACAACAAAAGTTTTTGTTTTCTTATTTCATTAATGCTGCTACTCTACTAACAGGAGCAGTTTTTTTTGTGCCTGTTCGATGGTGTTTTTTTTTTTGTGTTTTTGTTTTTTTTTTTTTGTACCTCGCAGCTTAGATTAACTCACGCCCAGCGTTAAGGTAAATACGGAATTTTTTTCATTTTTCATAACTCCTTCACGTCGTGTAGTTTGTCTTTGTCGAAATGCGCTGCCCGGAAAAGTTGACGGCTGGCAAAGGGCTGGCTGCGCTTAGCTTGGAGTGGCAGCAGTAGCAAATGCGCAATTAAAAAGTTCTGCCATAAATAGCGCTGCGCATTTTTTATGCCCGCCAATTTAATGTAACTTGCGTGGTTTTCTTAATGAAAGTGCGCTAAAGGAATTTCGGTTTAGCGTTAATGGCCCTTTTTGATAATAAAAAATTTGAAAAAAAAAAACAAATTAAAAAAACATTGATATTAAATGCAGCAACCAACTCGCTTTTCATACACTTGGCAACTTGTAACTGTCGCGCCAAAGTGCCCTCAAGCAGTTCATGCTTTCATTATTTCCTACCAAAGACACCAAAGAATTTGAAAAATTAAAACAAGAATTGGAAAAAGTAACTGTTGCCGCGTTCATTTATCGCCCGAATTTTTTATCATTCTTATTTCTTTTTACTTTTTTGTTATACAAAATTTTATAGCCATAGTTTGGCTTAAGTAACTCTCTCCCCCTCCACTACTTAAACTAGTAACATTTCCCCTTTTTGGGATGCTTTTCGCCTCAAGCGCTCACTTACCGTCACTTTGTCACTCATGCCTTTTAATCGCTGTATAAATTCTGTGGTGGAACGTGCCTTCTCTGACAACTGCTGCAAATTATGCGAGAGTTCCGTCTGCAAATAAAATGATAAGAGAAAGAAAAGTTATTAGTTAGTGTATGAAGGCGTGTGTGTGTGTGTAAAGCGGAAGCACATTGCAAAGATGAGCATCATAAAAAAGAGTAGGGGTATTCTCGTTGAGCTCGTATTTTGAACTCGAGTATTTCCTTCTGGTACTACTATCACTTACAGAGTAACTAAGTTGCAAAGCAGCAAACTTGGCAATTTGTATGAAAATCAGCTGTTCGCTGTTCACTGACATTTAAAGTTTTTCGCTGTGATGACGCATAGCAGGACACTAATAATATTTACTTTAATTTTTAAGAATTTTTTTCAAGGCAGAGAAAAAAATGTGAGAGTGCGAGAAAGAATTGCATATCAGCAGTAGCAAAACCTTATTTACCAGACTAACCAAAATAAGCTAAAAGGTGTGAATGTCCGATCTACAAAAATTACTGAATTTCAACTAAAAAACTGTTCTGGAATGAAACTAAAGTCCAAAATGAGCGGCCTTCGCTATATATAACAAGGGTCACTGGTCACAGTCCTAATGCTAGGAGAGAATTATTCTTGATATCTGCCTTAATACTACTCTTACAACTTTATTCTTTTGATTAACATTTTAAATCAATGTTTGTCGAAGAGGCAGATAGCAAACGCGTAAACTCAGGTTCTTCTGTGACAGCCAAGCTGCTCTAAAGGCCTTAGAAACCGCTCGCAACTCATTAAAAATGGTTTAAGAAAGTAAAACGTTGCTAAACTCCGTTGAAAGCTGGAAAGAGCTGAGAACGGATACCGGGACACTGTGGTGTTCTAAGCTACAAAGTGTTTGGCAAAGTCTTTGGAGCGTCCAATTAAGCTGGAGCCAGTTTGAGAGTCTCAGATAGTGCTAACAGTCAGAAATATAAAGTAATGAAACATAAAAATAAAACTTTCGTTGATAAAGCTCATAAGAGCCTGCAAAACAACCAAGTTCTTCTTTAATAGGACTGCCTTCGTGAGGACTGCCAGAAGTGTTAACTATTTTACTATTTTAATTAATATACGAAACACAATTCATAGGGGCAACATATCACCTCAGGCATCGTCGAAGACCCAATGTCTTCATCTTGTTTGAAGGACGAGACAGAGCATTTGCTCTGCTACTGTCTGGCTTTCGACTAAGATGCTTCACTTTTGGGTCGAATGTACTGAGGATGGACGGGTCATATTCACTTTCACCCGACAAACTGCTAAGATTTTTTATAAATTTGAAAAGATTGCGGAGGAGTAAGGAATCTCCACGCCATCTGTCTCTACCTAACCTTTGAGCCCCTCTCTAGGACTTAAGTCCATAGGGCAGTATCACTTGAATGCTTGGAAAATTTCCGGTCATCCATAGTTTCATTTCACTCCAACTCTAAATCATAAATGGGCTAAAGAAACGAATTGTTAGACAGCAAAGCAAATCTGGCCTAAAGTCAATGAAAAAATTATAAAGCGCTAATGGATTTTAATCACTTCTCCGTCATTTCAATAGTCGGTACGTTAAAATTAGGGGTGGGACTATTCGAATAAAAATTATTCGAATAATAAAATCTTTTATTCGAGAGGTATTCGTAATTCGAATAATATTTATTCGAATTTTTTATTCGTTTATTCGAATAATGCTATTCGAATACCTCACTATTCGAATACCTCACTATTCGAATACCTCACTATTCGAATACCTTACTATTCGAATATCTCACTATTCGAATACCTTACTATTCGAATACATCACTATTCGAATACTTCACTATTCGAATATTTTTGGTAAATATTTATTTAGATTAGCGGACTACTAATCGGTTTATGTACAAGTGCATGCACCATGAGAAGGGCCAATGTAATTTTTATATTTTTAAAAGCATTTTCTCCCTGATGTAAATGAATATATAGTGAGGTATTCGAATAGTAAGGTATTCGAATAGTAAGGTATTCGAATAGTGAGGTATTCGAATAGTGAGGTATTCGAATAGTAAGGTATTCGAATAATGAACTATTCGAATTATTTGAAACGAATAGTATTATTCGTTTTATTTGAATAATGTTTATTCGAATATTATTCGAAAATAATCCCACCCCTAGTTAAAATACTTTCCCGTAAGAAGATTGCAGCTGTAGAGTCGAGAAAAAGGCTAGAGTGTTGCACACTACCTCTGTTACTTCTCAGCTTTGGCCAAAACGAGACACAGATACTTCTGTCAGTACTTTTTCGACCGCATAGAAGGTCCAGATATCACAAATTTTGACATCTTGTTCAGTTTCAGAAGCTATTGAGTCAAGGGAAAAGAAGAAATTTTTCTCCTTTCAGTGGTACTAAAATTTCGTCAATAGCCTGACTTAGCCTGCATAGACCCGGTATAAGGAAGAAGTAAGAAACTGAACATTAAAGCAGCGCACATTCGCATCCGGTTCTTGTGGTAGGTAGGCCACAGAATTTGGGAAAAAAATGCTGTTGCCTCGCTACTAATACTAGGATCTGAAGTCATAGCACCGCACGCCATCAAGGAAGACCTAAACGGCGAAGAGCTAAGTTTACGAGATGAAGTTGGCACTAAACTGTTGGTCTACGCCAGACTAACTCCTTAATGGGAGGATATAAGCAAAAGAGATTTAAACATATATTTAGCGTCCCTAAGGACAAACAACCAATGTTTACTGGCATTCTCATGGACCACTGCAGGTTAAGTAACCATCTGAACAGACTCGGGATACGGTTCACTAGCTACTGTCGTTTCTGCGAAAAAAGATCCTAAAACTCGAACAAACCTTCTTCTCGAATACGATGCCATAGTTTTAAGAAGGAGTATACATCTCGGCTTGGTAGAAACAAAACAAAGGCACCATTGCTCAGCCCAACCCAGCTCCATCTTAGGTTATTTAAGGGAACTGGGTTTGGATGAGGCACTGTGATGAGTAGAGCGCACAAAAGATCTTTTGATTAATATCTTAAAGTCGAAGAGTAAACCTCCTCTTTCGCTTTTGTTTTCTATTCTTAGCTCCTTCAAAAAAATTCCAATTTTTCTAAGACTCAACGAAACTGTTGTGAATACCCCCAGCACACATAAACGCCGGTTTTAGTGTCACGCACAAAAATGTCAACAGTGAAAAATTGCGAAAGGCGAAATAATGAAGCGCTAAGTGCAGTTGAGCTTTTCCAGCTTGCGCTAGCTTTAACAATAAAATTTTATACATTTATATGAGAGTAGGAAAAAAACGAAATGAAGTAGGAGACAGTGAAGTGACTTTGAGCGGCCAACACTGCAACTAAGGATGAGAACACAAATTTTACTTTTCACAATTTTGCGTTTCACATTTATTTTCATTTTTAGATACTTTCTCAGCTTCCTGCCAGTACTTACAGGCAGTGGCCTGCGGATAATTTTGAAAAAACCACATTTTGAAAAATAAATTTCTGTTAGTGACTGGCTTAGCACTGCAGTTGCTTCTAGTATACTTTAGGTGCTTTTGTACAGATGAAATTTGCGGTTTTCATTTGTTGGAAATCCAAGAGAAATTTTGCCGCAAACTATTTGCAGAAGGTGATTAAAATTTTGGAAGGAGTCAACCAGCAGTAAGAAATAAATCTTAAATTTCACAATGCGAAGTGGTAAAAAGAAGAAATATAAAATTTAGTGAACTGATAAATAACTACTGTGGTTACTTAGAGGCCATTTTCGGTAGGCAAGCGAAATGCTCAAGGATGCAAATTGAAAGTGGTAACATTGGTGGAGTTAAATTTGAAGAAATAAAGAGAAAAAATGTTCAGAAAGCAATATGGAAATGTTGGGGGAAAAGGACGAAATATTAAAGTGAATTAAATGTTTAACTTTTGGGAAAATATCACACAACAGCTAAAGCTTAGAGTCATTCAGGTGGCGTCTCAATGAAGCAGGGCGCGTTATAACTGGCCTACTGTGATATTAACTATGTGAAATGGGGCTCAATCGCATGAACTCAAACGCATGAACTCTAGAAATTGGACGCTAGTTGACAGTCAAAGCGATAGTGAACCCACCAAATATCAGTTATTGTCCTGCAACAATTTTTTTTTCCAAATACTTATAAATTTCAAAAACAAAAAAAAACTGTATTTTCAAGCAAAAAAATGTAACCTTCTAAACGAAAAGATTTTGTGCCCCCGACGCTGTATTGCCAGATTTTTTTTTAATTACTCACTCAATGTTAATTAAAAAAAGAAGTATTTTTAAGCAAAAAACTGTAACCTCCAAAGACAAAATTTTTTTTTTTGGAACAGTAAGGTTTTTTAATTTTAATATTTTTTATTTGAATAACAAAAAGCAATTCATTTAAAATGAAACTACTTTAAGAGTTCAAATTATACTTAACTACACGAAAACAATTCTTATAAACTGGAATATTTAAATCCAGTTTTTATTTTCAGTTTCAAAAGTTTTGTTTTTAGTTTCAATCCAATTTAATTATATGTGTACTTTTGTTCCGATACCTCGAAGTTAGTACAATAAGAATAAGCAATTTTTACAGAAATCTTTTGTTATTTAGACACAAAAAAATTCTAGAATTTTTAATAAACTGTATTCCTTTCTTCAAATTGAGTTGGATTTAATAAAATAAAAAAAAATTAAGCACAAAAAAAATAAAAAAATAAATGTATTAAAAAAAATTAATATAAAAAAATGAACAAACAAAAAATATAAATACAAGAAATTTTTTTTTAATAAATTATTTTTGTCGTTCAAATCTGAAATTCTGGAAAAACTGTAATTCGTGATATGCCGTAATTTAAAAACAAAAACTGTCACTATACTAATATTTAATATTATAATAGGACTATGAATAAGTTCGTGCGGTTTTTTTCGAAATTTGAAACTTTATTGACGTAAAATGGTTACAAATTTAATATTCAAAGTATTGTCCATCGCTTACTACTACTTTTTCCCATCTTTCTGGCAATTCACGGATTCCCTTTGTGAAAAATTCGGTCGGTTTTGCCGCAATCCACGAATCGATCCATTTTTTGACTTCATCGTAATTACGGAAGTGCTGGTCAGCCAGGCCATGTTGCATCAATCGGAAGAGATAGTAATCGGATGGCGCAAGGTCTGGACTATACGGCGGGTGGGGTAGGACATCCCATTTGAGCGTTTCTAAGTATGTTTTGACCACTTGTGCAACATGTGGCCGAGCATTGTCATGTTGCAAAATAACTTTGTCGTGTCTATCGGCGTATTGCGGCCGTTTTTCTCGCAGTGCTCGGCTCAAACGCATCAATTGTCGTCGGTAGACATCCCCCGTAATCGTTTCATTCGGTTTCAGTAGCTCATAATACACAACACCCAGCTGGTCCCACCAGATACACAGCATAACCTTCAGGCCATGAATATTCTGCGCCGACGTCGATGTTGAAGCATGGCCAGGGTATCCATACGTTGCCCGACGTTTTGGATTGTCGTAATGGACCCACTTTTCATCGCCAGTCACAATTCGATGCAAAAAACCCTTTCTTTTGTGCCGTTGAAGCAGTTGTTCGCATGCCATAAAACGGCGTTCAACGTCTCTTGGCTTCAATTCATACGGCACCCAATGGCCTACCTTTCGGATCATTCCCATGGCTTTTAAACATTTGGAAATGGTTGATTGATCAACTCCCAAAGTTTTTGCAACCTCTTCTTGCGTTTGAGCCGGATCTTGATCGAGCAATTCCTCCAATTCGGTATCCATGAACTTTGGCGGCGCACCCTCGCGTTCTTCGTCTTCCAAGCCAAAATCACCACTTTTAAAGCGTGCAAACCACTTCTGGCACGTTCGCTCAGCTAGAGCATGCTCACCATAAACTTCCACCAAGATACGATGACTTTCGGCTGCTTTTTTCTTCATATTAAAAAATTCCCCGCAAAAACACATTATTTGGCACGAAATTCGACATTTTCAAGTGTGGTAAAAATATTGTTGTTTACGCTTCAAATAAAAAACTTATACTGACGTTTGTGCCTTACGACAGTAGCTCTCCGATGAATGTTTGGAAATGTGGATCGACGGAATAATAATCAAGTTACGCCATCTGTTGTAAAACCGCACGAACTTATTCATAGTCCTATTATAATAAAAAAATTAAAAAAAAATACAAAAAAAAAAGAAAAATGTATAAAAAATTAATATAAAAAAATTAACAAACAAAAATATATATGATTTTTTTTTTGATATTTTAATTTTGTTCGTTTAAATCTGAAATTCTGAAAAAAACTGTAATTTGTGATATGCCGTAATTTAACCACTTACGCGATTTTGGCCGAGTTTAACAAAGCGCGCCAGTCGTTTTTTTCACGTGCTAACCGGCGCCATTTGGACACACCAAGTTAAGCCAAGTTCTTCTCTACCTGATCTTTCCAACGCAGAGGAGGTCTTCCTCTTCGTCTGCTACCACCAGCTGGTACCGCATCGAATACTTTCAAAGCCGGACCGTTTGTATCCATTCGGACGACATGACCCAGCCAACGTAGCCGCTGGATCTTATTCACTGTGCTATGTCTATGTCGTCGTAAAGCTCATACAGCTTATCGTTCCATCGTCTGCGATATTCGCCGTTGCCAACGTGCAAAGGTCTAAAAATCTTGCGCAGAATCTTTCTCTCAAACACTCCAAGTGTCGCTTCATCGCATGTAGTCATCGTCCAAGCTTCTGCGCCATACGTTAGGACGGGCATGATGAGAGTAGAGTGTTAGTTTTGTTCGTCGATAGAGGACTTTACTACTCAATTGCGTACTTAGTCCAAAGTAGCACTTGTTGGCAAGACGGATTCTCCATTGGATTTCAAAGCAGACATTATTATCGGCGTTAATGATGGTTCCTAAATAAACGAAGTCTTTTACAACCTCGAAATTATAACTGTCAACAGTGACGTGGGTGCCGATACGCGAGTGCGCCGACTGCTTGTTTGAAGACAGGAGGTACTTCGTTTTGTCCTCGTTCACCACCAGACCCATTCGCTTTGCCTCTTTATCCAGTTTGGAGAAGGCAGAACTAACAACGCAGTTGTTAAGGCCGATGATATCAATATCATCGGCATATGCCAACACTTGTCCGCTCGTCTAAAATGCTGTGCTTAAGCGATTAAGTTTTGCGGCTCGTAATGCTCTTCAACATGAGGTTAAAGAAGTCACATGGTAGCGAGTCACCTTATCTGAAACCTCGTATGGTATCAAACGGCTCGGAGAGGTCCTTCCAATTCAGACGGCGCTGCTGGTGTTGTGTAACGTCATCTTGCATAGTCGTATAAGTTTTGCGGGGATACCAAATTTAGACATCGCGGCATACAGGAAACTCCTTTTCGTACTGTCAAATGCAGCTTTGTAGTCGACGAAAAGATAGTGTGTGTCGATTCTATTTTCCAAGATTTGGCGTATTGTGAATATTTGGTCGATGGTAGACTTTCCAGGTCTGAAGCCACACTGATAAAGTCCAATCAGTTGGTTGACGGTGGGCCTCAGCCTTTCACACAATACGCTCGCTAGAACCTTATAGGCGATATTTAGAAGACTAATCCCGCGGTAATTGGCACAGATCGCAGGATCTCCCTTCTTATGGATTGGGCAGAGCACACTTAATTCCAATCGGCAGGCATGCTTTTATCCGACCATATTTTGCATAGAAGCTGATGCATGCACCTTACCAGCTCCTTGCTGCCATGTGTGAATAGCTCAGCCGGCAGTTCGTCGGCGATCGCGGCTTTGCTGTTCTTTAGCCGCGTTATCGCTATTCTAACCTCGTCATGGTCAGGTAGCGGAACGACAATTCCGTCGTCAACGATTGGGCTATCGGGATCTTCACATTTTCTGTGACATGCGCAGCTGTCACTATTTAATAGGTTCAAGAAGTCTTCCCTCCATAATTTAAGAATGCTCTAGGTGCCAGTCACCAGATCTCCGTCTTCGTTTTGACAGGAAAACGCCACGGTCTTGAAACTTTCTGTAAGCCGCCGAGCTTTCTGGTAGAGTTTTCGGTCGTTGTTCCTATTGGCCAGCATCTCAAGCACTCACGTATTTCGGTCTATCGTTTCTTCTGTCGGATGATACGACTCTCTTTCTTTCTTAGCTCTCTGTAGCGATCCCACATGGCTCGCGATGCGCCCGACCGCAGCGTAGCTCTATAGGCAGCATCTTTCCTTTCTGCGGCAGCATGACATTCCTCGTCGTACCAACTGTTTTTTCGGGCTCGCATTTTTTTTTTTATTTTACTTAAACATTTTTTTGTTGCTAATGCTTAAACGTTAAAAAGAGGATACGTTGATGGAAAAAGTAAATCCGATAAAAATAAAAACAATTTACGAATGTTTAAAAAACCTCCCAAAAATGATACTCAATAAGAAATATTAATTGGGGGAAAATTCCAATCAAAACTAATGATTTTTTCAGAGGAGTCCAACCGGTCAGCCAAGTTCTTAGAGTTGTTCTAATTTGCTTTTTGCTGTAGAAAAATAGAAATAATTACAAGTCAGGCATTTCAGAACCCAAAATACTAATTTTTGCGCCTTTAAAAAATGTTTAGTAAAATTGTCGAGGCCGCCGATCGCCAACTCCCAGTACTAATTCCGAACTCCAGTGCACACATGTTGCACCACTTCGATTGATTTATTACCATGTTACAACACGTCAATAATGCTTCCACAACTACAAACATACAAAGATACTCGAAGTTGTTCCAACAGCCGACGGAAGAGTGGAGTTCGAGTAGTAAATATTTACAAACAAAACAAACAAAGGGCGGAAAGCCCGTGTCGCCGTTGCTGCTGCTGCTACAACTGCCACTGCCACTGTCACTGCCGGTGTTGATGCCACCGGTGCGCGCCGGTAAGACACAAGCAAATAGACAACAACACAAACGACAGTCAACCGCCGCGCGCAAACCAATAAGCTAGCAGTCAGTCAGAGTCTTGTAAACAGTTATTCAACACATGTACACGCATACATAGACAGTTATAGAGTAAGCGCCGCCAGCACAAATATCACTCTGCCACATGCTTACGCGATGTATGTGGCGGGTAGAGCATGAGGCGCCTGCTTTTGTTGCCACGGCTACCAACAGACGTGTTATAGATGAGCGCAATGGCAAACAAGAGACAGCCGGCAGGCAGGCAGTCAGGCAGTCAGTCAGCCAGGCAGGCTGGCAGGGGCCCTAAGCCTTCGCTGCGAATGCAGCGGTCATAGGAATGAAAGTTTGGAATTTACTTCATTTAATTTGAATAGGTCGTGTGGCAGACAACAACAAGAGCAAGTATGTAAGTAAGCAAACGGACGCAAGCGATTGTGAGGTAACGAATATTCTATGAGTGTATCTATGCATGTATGGGTGTGGGTGTATGTGTGTGTAGGGAATGATTTCAGCAGCTGTCATAGAGTGGAAAACAACGTTAAATGCCAGCTATGAAAGCCGTTGAAAGGTACGCAGCCACGCGGATGGGTAACCACCACCCACCAACCAACATCCGAACGCCCAGCAAGTGGCAGGACGTATAAGCAACCTGCGAAATGGAGCTAAAACTGTAACTGGCATTCAGACTGCGAACACAAAAGCAGCTGCTGCTAATTTACCTGCAAAAACATTCATTTGGGTGAGTAGACATATAAATACATACACACACACACCCATACATACACGTACACCGCCAAGCATATGCTTAATAAATCCTATTGGATAGCAAAGTGGTGAGTCACGGGATCAGCAGCTCAAAGGGATACGCAAACTTGTAGCAGGAAACATTTGCACAATAGAATATTTTGTCTAGCTTCAGGCCGTTTTGAGATTTTCGCCTCGCACCGCCAACAGGCAGCCAGCTGAAACGTGTTGTACATCAGCATCATTAGGATATTCAACTTGTTTGACAGCAAATGGGAAAATCGACGAAATCATTTAAAAGAAATAAAACGAAAAAGTAAATCATGCAAACAACCCAAAAACAACAGCAACAAATATTTAGAAAAAAAAAAGCTAAGCAACTTCTGCAATGAGTTAATTCTAATGAATTGAAATGTTAAGTAGAAAATAACCACAGGACATATCAACACGACCCTTTTTTGCCATTCAGAGCAGAAGTACAGAAAAACAAAAAAGTACAAACAAACAAAAAAAAGCAACAGCCAAACCCACTGTGAAATCTCCAACAGCAACAGATACTTCAATCAGAAGCAAATGGTAAGTAAAACTGTAAATTAAAATTGCAAATTAAATGCAAGTCGAGCTGTAGCACCGCTTCCCCGCTCCCATCTCCTTTGCCCTTCGTTGCCGCTATTCTTTTTTCATTTCCTTCTTTGCTTTCTTTTGATACTCCTTTTTTAATTTCCTCTACTGCAGTCTGCACAATTTCTTGTGGTTTCCACTGTTTCCTTTGCAAGTGGCTGTGGGAACAAGTCTCCTCAGGTTTGTGGCAAAGTTTTTTCTCTGCTGAAACGCTGCGCTTTTGGAATGCAACCATAGTTGAATCTTTCATGGCGTCTGATGCGCGCATTTTTGAAAGAGCTGCACTGAGTGCTGAGATTTTTCTCATGACATTCTCGAAATACTGAAGTACTTGCATTTCGTAGTAGTTTGCGGTTTCGAAGTGTGAGTGGAAAATTTAAAAGTGTTGGGGCATGGAATTTTAATTTCATTTGAGTAGCTACTTTTTCCAATCATAGGAAAAATGAAAAAAGAAGAATAGGATAAGTGTTTTGAATTTAAATAAATCAACTTAGAAATAGTTTTTGGTAAAAATAAATAAATTTACAACACACTACTCTATGCGTTGAACAATAGTCGCCTGACGTGGCGGAAAAGCTCCTCATCAAAATTCCATCATGAAATTTTATCTCTCTACAAAAACTTAGGTGTCATCTTGAGACAAATATTCCAAGCAAATATTAATTAATTAAAAAAAAAAGTAATAAATTTAAAAATAATGCATTATAAAAAACATAAACGTCGAAAAAAAATTAAAATTAAAAAAAATATTGTTTTCATAAAAAAATTCATTTTCGTTTCTCGTATTAAAAGTTAAAGTTAATTAACTAAATTCAACTAATGCTGAGAACATCCTAGACGATTACCAATGTGGTTTTAGAAACAACCGCTCAACGATTGATCAAGGTTTTACTGTCCACCAGATATTCGAAAAGTTTTACGAATATAAAATTGATATATTTTGCCTCTTTGTTGACTTCAAACAGGCATTTGACAGTATAAATAGAAAACGGATAAAATACTGCTTTCAGAAAATTGGAATACCTCTGAAGTTAATTAATTTGATTCTCTGTACATTGTCGAACACAACAAGTAAAGTACTGGTGCAAGGAAGCCTGTCAGACCCATTCGAAATCATATCCGGAGTAAAACAAGGAGACGCATTGTCATGTTTAGTATTCAATTTAATGCTACACACGACTGTTAAAGAAATAAACACGAATGGAACATTATTTAATAATGATTTTCAGATATGTGCCTACGCAGATGATATTCTTATTATGGCTAAAGATAGAAACACTCTTATACGCGTCTTTAAATGTATTGATAAAGAAGCAAAAGCTCTGGGACTACACGTAAATACCGAGAAAACCAAATACATGATTCGGTCAGTCAACAACACGACACGCGATGACCTAAGTATTAACAACTTTGCTTTCGAAAATATCACTGAATTTAAATACTTGGGTTTTAAACTATCAGCAGATAAAGATTCGGCGATAGCTATTAACGACAGAATCCAAGCTGCAAATAACGCCTACTACGTTAACATAAAACTATTTAAATCAAAAGATTTGTCCAGAGCACAGAAAATAAGAATGTACAAAGTACTGATACGACCCGTCCTTACATATGGTGCAGAAATATGGACGCTGAAAACAAATGACATTCATCAGCTGATGTGCTTCGAAAGACGTATCATAAGGAAAATATATGGTCCGGTTGCAACAATAGATGGCAGCTACCGCATTCGCTACAATAATGAAATCGAAGAAATCGTTCAAGGACTAAATATAATACGTTTTATCAAAGCCCAACGAATTAGATGGATTGGGCACGTACTGCGCATGCCGAAAGAGCGAAATGCTAGGAAAGCTTTTATTTTAACACCAATTGGAGGAAGAAAAAGAGGACGCCCAAGAAAGCGATGGTTAGATGACGTCGAATCAGATCTTAAGCAAATGAACGTACACAACTGGAGAGATGTAGCCATGGATAGAATAAAGTGGAGAAAAATTGTTGATGAAGCTATGGTCCACCACGGACTGTGAGGCTAAGAAGAAGAAGAAGAAGAACTAAATTCAATCATTAAATGTCGAAATTCCACAGAAAATATTTTTAATATATATTAAAAAAAAAAGTTTTTATCAAAAACATTGTTAGAAATAATTTTCTTAGATTTCCATACTCAAATTTTACCCTCTATTAAGACCTCTAATTAACAAAATCAAAAATGTTAAAATTTGAACAAAAACAAAAGCATTAAAAAAAAATAAGAAAACAGAATTTGCAAAACAATAAAAAATAAACATACAAAAAATTAAAAAAATATGAAACAAAAAAATATAAAAAAACATAAATAAAAACTATTTTACAAAGAAAATAGTTACGAGCGAGAATGGAGAGTAAAATTTCAAGGCCATGCAACGTTCTGGGCATTTTCGTTCCGCGAGAGAGAAAAAAGATATAACGTGGAGGAAAAGGAGAGAGAGAGCTATAAGAGCTTATATATATCTTATATATACTTAGGCTATTTTTCCTGAGATTTGTGGTTGCTAATTTCTTGTTAGAAATAACACTGCCTACTTTTTGGCGCTTGTTTGTTGGTGCAAACTTGTAGGAAATATATTTTTGGTGCCTACTTTTTGACATTATATTTCCTTGAGCCTACTGCTTGGAGCGTTTTTTGGTCCCAATTTTGTTGGCGTTTTTTTGGTTCCTACTTTTTGGCGCTTATTTCCGTTTCCTGGCTAGTGCTTGTCGTACTATAAGTGCTATCCATTCTGGCATCGAATTTTTAGGTATTGCCTTGTGGTAATTTATGCCGTTGCTGCGGTCCTGGAACCGCTGCGTTTGTGCGGGTGATAAACGCTCGGAGAAGTGCGCGTTGCTGCCACGATTTGTGTCCGGCGTTTACCTACACCGGTCGAGCCTTCTCCGTTTTTTGTAAATTTTGTCTATTTGTATTCTCTGCAAAAGTTGTGAATTTATTTAGATATATATTCTTTCTCTCTCTTTCGCTCTCATTCTCTCTCGGGTCTCTCCCTCCCTTTCTTTGTTTGCCTTGAAAGTTTCACTTCTGTTATGTATACTATGCTACACACGCACTTTTTTTCTTAAATTTCATTCTTGAATTTCCCTCTCCCCATTAAAAGTGAGGCATTATTTTAAAGCAAAAATTCCAGACTTTCATTTGAAAATATTAAAAAACAATCAAATATTTCGAAATTTGACCAAAAAATATTTAAATTTTTAATTAAAACAAAATATATATTTTTAGAATTTCTTTTTTTTACTTTTCAATCATGAAATTTTGTCTCTCCACAAAAAATTATGTATCGTTCTAAAGCCAAAACTGTCAAGCTTTTATTTGAGCACAATTACAGCAACAAAAAATTTGAAATTTGTATAAAAAAATTTTTTTTTATTTATTTAAAAAAAACTTTTGAATTTTTGTTTTACATTTCAACTATTCAACTATTTCATCTTTCCAGAACAAGTAAGGCATTAATTTAAGGGAAGAAATTCAAAGTTTTCTTTTGAGTATAATTTAAAAACAAAATAATAATTTAGAAATATGTTAAAAAATTTAAAAAATATACAAATAAAATTAATTAGAATAAAATTCAAAAATTCATTTTCTTAAATTTCATTCTGATAATTTAATTTATCCATTAAATGTTCGCTATTAGTTTAATAGAAAAACTCCGACCAATCATTTGAGCACAATTTAAAGAAAACAAAAAATTTCGAAATTTGGGAAAAAATATATTTTAATTTTTAATTTGAAACAAAAATTTCGACTTTTTACTTTTATTGCATTCTTGAAAATTTGTCTCGCCATAAAAATTTAGGTATCATTTTAAAGGAAAAACGTCAAGCTTTCATTTGAGCATAATTAAGAAAAAATCTGGAATGCCAAACAAAAAAAAAAAACTTTAAATTAAAATTTTTTTTTTATTAATTCTTAATTTTTTTTTTTAATTGAAAAAGTCTAAACGCAATTAAACAAAATCATAAATCACAAAAAAAACAATGTTATCTCTCTAGTGAAAGTTAGGCATTATTTTAAAGGAATAATGCCAAGCTTTCATTTGAGCAAAATTGTAAGAAAAAATCCAAAATTTCGAAATTTGTGCAAAAAGAATTTAAAATAAAATTATTTAAATAAAAATGGTTAGAATTTGGTATTTTTGTTACATTTTAATCATAAAATTTTATATCTCCATAAAAAATTAACTTTTCATTTTATTTGGGCTTAGTAGAAAAATTCAAATTTGTCGAAATTTTACAAAAAGAAAAATTTCTTTCCTTCTTAATTAAAAAAAATCGAATTTTGTTCTCTCACATTTCATTTATGAAATTTTATCTTCATAATGGTGGTGGTAAAGGAGTCTTTTTAAAGGAAAGCTTTCAAAGCTTTCATTTCAGCGTAATTAAAAAACAAATAAAAACTTTCAAAATATTTTGTAAAAAAAACATTTTTAAAGAAGTTAAGAAAATATTTTAGCGGAAAACAGGAAAACCGCTATAGGAAATATCTATCTTGGCTTTCTCAACTGTTTGACATATAATTCAGAGAAAAAGGATTCGCTCAGAAGGCATACAACTTTTAACAACAACACCTATATCTGGCAAACACTCAATTTTTCCTGCCTCGCTTGAACTCAATTTACGCTACTGTAGTCGTATATAAAAACATTTTCACAAATTTTCATCAAAATTAAAACTATGAGGCTTTGAGGCCGGTACGCTTGGCAATGTTTGCTCCACAGGTAATTGAATTTGTACCTCTTCATCTTGCATGTGCTTATCAAAAAGTTCAATAGTGTTACAGAAAATATAACAAAGACATGAGGCAAATTGCAGATGTAATTAAATTTTTCTGCCTCAGATTCAAGACGAAAAAAGTCCTTTCACAGTTTTGTGTTTGGTGAAGTCAGTGCCTTTCAAAAACCGTGAATGTCTTTCTAAGGCTTGCAAATGCTTTTATTATTAGTTACAGAAAGATGAGTTATCATGTTAGTGTGTCATAGCCAACTTCTAATCCTGTAAGCAGGTTTTTGAACTACCAGAGTGAAATAGGGAATTGAATATTTTTCAGTAAATACCAAACAAGAAATTTTATTTTTTAGTACCGAAGGCTCAAATTAGTATTCAACGCCAATTAATGCCTTAATCTTGTGGTTCTAAAGAGATAGGGCAGTTGTTAAAGACACTAAAGAGCACACAAATATACGTGTATGTGCATATGTATGGTACAAGTAGATCTGAAGCACCATTGGCGTCTTTTGAACACTTCAATCGAATTAGCTGAAAGCTGCATCACAAAATGTCCACTGCGTAAAAAATCTTAATTTGTGAAAAAGGGTAAACATGGATTTTTTCGCCATTCAACCTCCTTCTTTTAGCTCTAGAACAAAGCACTAAACAGTGCATTCAAAAAGACTTCACTGCAGCTACTTTTCATTCACTGGTCACCAAAAGCAGTGCTGCCAAAAAGAAATCTACTCTAAAGCGCAAACAAGAAAAGAAATCTGCAATAGCTGTGAATGAGCATTTCAAATGCGCCGCACAAAAAACTCCAATTCAAAACGCTTTTCAACGCATCGTCGGCTTATCAATGAAAAACAGACGTTGCGCATTAAAGGCAAAGCGCGAACAAATGGCCAAAGGCGAAAATAATAAGAATAGAGTAAAATGAACAGCCTCTACACGTAAATATACTTTGCATGCAACAGGGGGCTAAACAGGAAAAAAACAGGGTAAATGGAAAAAAGGGCAACCCCTAGAGAAACATTAAAACAACTTAGTGAAATATTTTTAGAATTCAGGATATTCCTTTGAAATGGTATTTGCTCATTTGTTTAAAGGATTGGTGTTGGTTTTTTGGCCTCCTCTCGAAAAATAAACAACTTCATGGAGGCTGCAGTGCTACGCAGAAAGAAGTTATGACTGAAAGCTATGCAGTTACGTCAAGAGTGTAAGGAATTGCGTTGAAGGGGAATGCCTGTGTATGGATCGCTTGCTGTTAATGAATGTAAATGTATGCAAGTATGTGTGTAAAATTTGGTGAGCTAGACAAAATATTTGTTTGGAATAAAATTTAATAATTTTTGAAAGCCTTCCGCATAGGCAAACTCACAATGGAGTAAGAGGATACTCGTATGAGTCATAATTTTAGTGGTGTGCGCTCAGTGGATTTCAAGCGAAACGCATTAGTAACCCTTGGTTGGCTGGCTAAATGTAATTACTTGGTTTGAAAATTTCAAAAAATCGAATTTTGTTTTTTTGTCTCATTAAATAGTACAGTATGTTTAAAATACTCTCCTAAAATTTTAAGTCAATCCGAGTAAAATTCTTAGAGATAGACCCTTCAGAAGTTCCGCCCATTAGGCCACGTCAGTTGAGCGCTTCGCTCGTATACGTATTTATCTCAAAACTCCATTTTTTAAGTCGGTGGACACGATATCTCGAAAAGTTATGAAGCGATTTAGTTCAAATTTTGTACAAATCTTTGAAATAACATTATCTAGTTATTGAACGAAGGATTTTTTTTTGTTAATTACAACAATTTTTTTTTAGCCAATGTATGTCGAAAATTTCACTAAAAAATGTGTTTTTTGGTTCAAAGCCTGTCATAAATTCAAATCGAGATTTATCATTGTACTAACGGTTTGGTTTTCAGATTTTAGATGAACCAATAATGAGCTATGCTGTCCACGGCAAGAGCATTTTTTTTTGAGACGTCAAGGAAGATGAGGTACCAACGGTTGAGTTTTCGAAATTTTTAAATAAAAATTTCACAAAATACTGTTTATATATGTATCTTAGATACAGTGAATTGCTTAAATAAAATATATGATTTTATATACTAAAAAATATAGTCAAAATCTTCTTTTTTTCAACAAACCCACCTAACCCCTTAAATAGAAGCAAATAAAATGAAATAAATAAAATAAAACAAAATAAAATGTGAAAAAAATCAAGTGGAACAAATTAAGTAAACTAAAAAAATACGTAAAACGATACCAACATGAAAAATGAAATAAGAATAACCTATAAAATAACCTAATAAAACCAAATCAAATAAGAAAATTAAAAATTAAAAATAAAGCAATAAAATAAATGTACGTGTAAAACATAACATAGATGACATAGCCAAGCATAATGTAACATAACATATCAAACATAATGCTATAAATAATAGAAATAACTTAATAGAATATAACATAAAAAACATAGCAAAGTAATATAAGGTTGGCAAAAAAGTCTTGCGGTATTTTTATTGAATTTTCAATTGTTCATAAAATTGGTTATAATAATGCGATTTAAGTCAAATATGCGCCGTTTTGTTTTATGTAACATAACAGAACAAACATAACACGGCACAGATAACATAGCATAGTATAATAGAAAATGAAATAAAAAACCTAAAAAAAATTAAATTAAAATTAACTAAAGTAAAAACCAAAACTACAAAAAATGAAAATGAAAAATTATATAAAACAAAATAAAGTAAGGAAAACCCAATAACTTAATAACAAAAAAACCAAGAAAGGAAAAAATAAATGAAGCACAATGAAATAAATGTACGTGTAAAACATAAATTAACATTCCATAACATGGATCACATAGCAAAGCATAACATAAAGTAACACAACATAACATAAATAACATAGCAAAGTTTAACGTAATATAATATAACACATATAGCATAGCATAACACATAACATAAGCATAGTATATTGGAAAATGAAATAAAAAACCTAAAAAAGTATTAAATTAAAGTAAACAAAAAAATAAATCACATATGAAAAATGAAATAAAATAAAATAAACCAAAAATTAAAAAAAGAAATCAAATAAGATAAAAACAATAATAAAATAAATTTACGTGTAAAACATAAATTAATATAAAGGGTGGTTAAGTTTCAAGGGCCGGTGTTGATTTTGAATAAAATACAATTTTTTTAAGAAATTATTGCCATTTCTCTTTGTTATGATAATATTCGCATGGCTCAATTACGCATGGAATAAAATATCGGCCAAATGGCCCCCGCGGCCTCGGCGGCACACCTCCATCCGATGGTCCAAATTTTCGATGACGCTGAGGCATAATTGAGGTTCTATGCCGTTAATGTGTCGAATTATCTCATCCATTAGTTCTTGAATTGTTGCTGGCTTATCAACGTACACCTTTTCTTTCAAATAACCTCAAAGAAAGAAGTCCAACGGTGTCAAATCACATGATCTTGGTGGCCAATTGACATCGCCGCGACGTGAGATTATTCGGTCATCAAATTTTTCGCGCAAAAGAGTCATTCTTTTGTTAGCTGTGTGACAAGTGGCGCCGCCCTGTTGATACCACATTTCGTCCACATCCATATCTTCCAATTCGGGTCATAAAAAGTTCGTTATCATCTCACGATAGCGAACACTATTCACAGTAACACTATTCACCATAAACCGCACCAAACAGTCACTCTTTGTGGGTGCATTGGTTTTTCGGCAATCGGCAATTCTGCTTATTGACGAATCCACTGAGGTGAAAATGTGCCTGATCACTGAAGATGAAGTGCGATTTGAACGCCCGTTTTCATAATAAGCTTGAATAACTTTAACGCGTGGCTTCGATTCTTTATCTTTCCATAGTTCAAATTGAGTTAGTCTGAGATTGAAAAATGTCAAATAAAGCACAGCAAAATCTTGACTTTTAGGTGTGGTTCACATTCAACATCGGCTCTTGAAATTTGACCACCCTTTACAAAAACATAGATGACTTAGTAAAGCATAATATTATAATATATAACGTAACATAGTATAACACACATAATATAGCATAGCATAACATATTGTATAACATAAGCATAATGCAATAGCGAATGAAATAAAAAATCTAAAAAAATTACGTTAAATTAAATTAAAGTAAAAAAACTACATAAATGAAAAACTCAAAAATTTTGAAATGAAAAAAAGCTATAAAACAGTTCAAAAATATTATTTAACAAACTAATTGTTAGAATGTTTTTTATACAATCATGAAATTTTATCTGTCAATTAAAAGTTAGTTATTATTTTTAAGAAAAAATGTCAAGCTTTCATTTAAACATATTGAGAAAACTAAAACTACCCAAATTTTACAAAAAAAAAAAATTTTTTTAAATATTTAATTCAAAAAAAAAAGTTCTGAAATTTTATCTCAACAACAAACAAATTGTTGGATTTTTTTTCTTACATTTCAATCATGAAATTTTATCTCGCAATTAAAAGTTAACTATTATTGAGAAAAAAAAGTGCCGAGCTTTCACTTAAACATATTGAGAAAATTAAAACTGTCTAAACTTTACAAAAAAAAAATTTTGTTTTTTTATTTTTGATTTAAAAAAAATGAAGTTTTATCTCTACACAAAAAATTATGTACCGTTTTAAAGGAGAAATGCCTTTTATTCGAGTATAATAGAAAAAAAATCAAAAATTTCGAAAATCGTAAAAAAATTTTGCTTATAAAAAAAATTTAAAAAAATTAAGTGAAACCATTTAACAAAAAATTGTTTGAATTTTTTTTTTAAATTGTTTTCTTAAATATTTTTTTTATTGTAAATATTTAATTCAAAAAAAAAAAAAAAACAGTTCTAAAATTTTATCTCTCCACAAGAAATGATGTACCGTTTTAAAGGGGAAATTTCAAGCTTTTTTTTTGAGTATAATAAAAAAAAATCAAAAATTTCGAAAATCGTAAAAAAATTTAAAAAAAAAAGTGTTTGAAAAAAATTTTTTTTAACTGTTTGAATTTTTTTCTTACATTTAAATCATGGAATTTTATTTCTCTACTAGAAGTATGACATTATTTTTAAGAAAAAATACTAAAAATAAAAAATGTGGAAATTTTACAAAAAAAAGTTATTTTTTTAATTTTGATTTAAAAAAAAAATAAGTTTTAGCTCTACAAAAATCTAAAATTTCGAACAACAAACAAATTGTTGGATTTTTTTTCTTACATTTCAATCATGAAATTTGATCTCGCAATTAAAAGTTCACTATTATTTAAAAAAAAAAGTGCCGAGCTTTCATTTAAACATATTGAGAAAATTAAAACTGTCTAAATTTTACAAAAAAAAAATTTGTTTTTTTATTCTTGGTTAAAAAAAATGAAGTTTTATCTCTACACAAAAAATTATGTTTATTATTTAATTTTATAATAATAATTATGTTTATTATTAATTTTAAAGGAGAAATGCCTTTTATTCGAGTATAATAAAAAAAATCAAAAATTTCGAAAATCGTAAAAAAAAATATTGCTTTTAAAAAAAATTAAAAAAAAATTAAGTGAAACCATTTAACAAAAAAATGTTTGAATTTTTTTTTTAATTGTTTGAATTTTTTCCTTACATTTAAATCATGAAATTTTATCTTTCTATTAAAAGTTAGCCATTATTTTTAAGTAGAAATGCCAAGCTTTCACATGAGCATATTGCAAAAATTAAAAATATGGGAATTAAGAAAAAATTTTATTGTAAAAAGAAGAGCATAAAAATCTGTAATAGATAACATAGCGTAGCATAAGTTAACATAACATAACATAACACAACGTAACAAATAAAAAAATTTAATAAACAAACTAAAAAATTGAAATTAGTTTAATCAAATAAGAGTAAAAAAAAATTAGAAAAATAAATGAAATTGCACAAAATGAAGTAAAGTAGAATAAAATTAAATTAAATTAAACTATTTTGGTGCACCGCAAACAGTTGATGTTTGTGGTTTTCTCTGGACTCCATTCTTAAAATAAATAAAGAATTGAGTAATCCTTCTTCAGGGACCTAGAGCCCACCCATGCTCGATGGCTGCCCGCGCAACATCTATGTATGATTTCCCTCAAAATATCGCGGAAATATGATAAAAGCCAATTTGTTGCAAGAATTTTGCGTTGCTGCTGATAGTGATTCACAGAACTCCATAACAACTTGCGTAACCTCAAACGGTTGCTGGTCTATGCCGCCTCTCAGTGAGCCTGTCATAATTTAATTAGACGCATTTGCTGCCGCGACTACTTTCCACTATCAGTAACATTAACAATTTAAAGCAATAAAGTCAGCAATGAGGCAGGCGGCAAGGCGTCAGCGGAGAGCACTTTGAAGTACTTACAGAAGAAAAGGAGAGAACAACAAGAAGTAGCAACACACAATAATTAGTGCCATAACATATTAGAGCTTATTATGAACGTGCGCGGCGCAGTTGCCACAATACGAGTAACTATTTGATGTAGATGGCACGATGCATGTGGCAATGTGCAACATGTGGTACGCGTTGCCAGTACAGAATACTTTGCACGCTTGCATTTATTTATTTATTTTTCTTACTATTACTCTACTAGATTTACTTTTGTATGCTGATGGTTGTTGTTGTCACAATTGCAATTAACAGTGTTGCCGTGAAGTTGCAGAAATGCAAGCATATGCACTTATACGATAAGTATGCATGCGTGCGTGTATATGACAGTGCCACATGGCGTCTCATATCTATTGTTGCCTTATATGGCGCTACAAGTGTCACTGCTTTGTCTTCTTATTGTAAGTTTTGCTGTCAGCGTAATTGGCATTTTAATAGGATTTTTAATTTAATTTTAAATGTGCACGCGCAACTTAACCAGAAGAAGAAGCAACAATTAAATATGGATAATATGCAGCGTATTTTTTTTTAAGTGAACAAGCGACATGCGGTAATTTAATTAATTTTCTTTTTTTCACTTCTGATTTAATTCATTTTGTTTCGCTTCACACATTTTTATTTGTTTTCATGTCATTAATGCAATTATTAATTTAATTTCGCTTCAATTCCTTTTTTTTGCACTATTTCCTTGTTTTTCCCTCTTTAATTTAATTTAGTTTACTTTGGTTTAATTTTATTAAATTTCCTTTTATTTGATGGCAGTTCAATTTCATACGATTTCATTTAATTTTCTTTATATATATATATAATTGGCGCGTGCACCCTTTTTGGGTGTTTGGCCGAGGGACCTACAGCTTCAAGCCGACTGCGAACGGCAGATATTTTTTATGAGGCGCTTTTTCATGGCAGAAATATACACGGAGGTTTGCCATTGCCTGCCGAGGGGCGACCGCTAAAAGAAAAAACTTTTTCTTTATTTTGGTGTTTCACCGAGATTCGAACCAACGTTCTCTCTGATTTCTGAGTGGTAGTCACGCACCAATCCATTCGGCTACGACCATTCCAGTACTCTGGTATAGGGTGGGCCATGTAAAATTTGCTTTTTTAATCACCTATAAAAAAAAACTAATCAATATTTTTTCAAAGTTTTTTTTTATTTTGAAGATTGAACATTGTCATTTATGAATGAAAAATAATATCGTTCAAATGACTGCCACGACTGGCTTTACAGTAGGCCATTCGATCAACAAAATTTTTAAGCACATTTTCGAAGCTTCATGAAGAATCAAAAACTAAGATTTTGTCAGATCAAATACAAAATTTGACTAAAAGATTCAAAATTCGTTCCAGTTTTTCGGACAATCTACTAATAACTGAACTTTCTTAATGTTCAATTATTCCCTGGTACTTAAATGCGTATAGATTAACCCTAGCTTGTAAGATGTATAGCGGAGGTTTTTCATAGTAGTTTTTTCCTTCGAAAAAAAGAAAAAATCATTTAAAAACCCAAACCTGTGATAAATATACAAATATAATGATGTAGAATTAAGATTTAAATCATATTCTGTAAATTGTGCGATAACATAAGTATTGTAACGTTTTTCTACTTAATAAACTCTTATCTTATCTTATCTTATTTTCGATTGTTTGGGCTCCAATTTCATGAATGGCAACTTCGATTTCGTGTTTTAAAGCATCAATCGTCTCTGGATAGTTCGCATAGCATTTGTCCTTAACGGCTCCCTACAAAAAATAGTCCAACGGGCTTAAATCACAGCTCCGAGGCGGCCAATTGATATCGGAATTCAAAAACGGTAGCCAAAAGTTCGAGTGTAACTTTGGCAGTGTGACAAGTTGCACCGTCCTGTTGAAACCAAATGTCGTCCATGTCATTCTCTTCAATTTTTGGAAACAACTCGTTGAGCATGTCACGGTAAAGCTTGCCATTTACTGTAACCGCGGCTCCTCGCTCATTTTCGAAAAAAGCGGCCCGATGATGCTGGCAGACCAAAAACCGCACCAAACAGTGACTCGTTGTGGATGCATTTGTTTCTCTACAGTAACGTGTGGATTTTCTGAGCCACAAATCCGACAATTTTACTTATTGATGTAGCCACCGATGTGAAAATCAGAAAAGAAGAAGAAGACTCACCACTTCGGAAATAGGTTTTCAATATTTCCCAATTTTGTTAAAGCGTATAACGTCCCATTTCGTAAATGTCAAACCTTTAAGTGAATTATGAACACATTTGACATGCCATTTGTGTTACCATTCTCAAAAAAATAGGTAGTTCAAAAAGCAAACGCTATATGGCCCACCCTGTATAATATAATTTGAATTGAACTCATTTTATCCGATTTCATTTCATTTAGTCTCATCTCATTTCACCTCATCTCATTTTAACTACTCTGGTTTACTAAGATCTGGTCTGAACTCATTCGATCTGATTTCATCAGATCTGATTTGATTTAATTTCATTTAATTTCATTTAATTTCATCTCATCTCATCTCATCTCATCTCATCTCATCTTAACTAATCTGGCATCGTATGATCTGATCTGAACTCATTTGATCTGACTTTATTTAATTTAATCTCATCTTAACTAATCTGCCTTCGTATGATCTGATCTGAACTCATTTGATCTGACTTTATTTAATTTAATCTCATCTTAACTAATCTGCCTTCGTATGATCTGATCTGAACTGATTTGATCTGATTTTATTTCATTTAATCTCACCTCATCTCATCTAAAATACTCTGGCTTACTATGATCTGATTTGATCTGATCACCTCATCTCATCTCATCTCATCTCATCTTAACTAATCTGGCGTCATATGATCTGGTCTGAACACATTTGATCTCATTTCAGTAGATCTGATCTAATCTCAGTTTATATAGTCTCATCTCATCTCCTTTTATCTCTTAGGCCTTTGGTGTGCGAAAATCACTTTCTCACCGAAATTGCAGCTACTCTCTTTTTACATTCATTTCATCTGCTTCATTTTCACTCTCATGATTTTCTACCATTATTTTGGCTCAATTCCATTCCAGTCCATCCCATTTATATCAAATATGTATACATATACTTAAGTGCATAGGTACCTACAAATAGAAACTCACACACATGCACATACAAATCTACACGCGTCTGCCCCATCGTTGGTGCCAATGTGTCTGCGATTATTATCTCACCACTTGAATGGCAGTGGCACTGCCAGTGCCACTCACTGACTATGCATTTCTTGTGGCATTAACTCCTCCGAACGCGGCAAGCAAACAGAAAGAACAATGAAAATCACAACAACACTATAACAACAAAGTCCACCTACTGTATTCAATTGTCTACATATGCTGTTAACGTGTTGTTGCTGCCACTTGCCACCACTGCCAGTGTCGCTGGTGAAGGAAGACCTTGCAACCTTGCAGCCTTGCAAAACGACTAGGCGTAGCTGGTAATTTAAATGTTGCAAATGCCATCGAAGGCGTTCAGTTTCTTGTCTTTGTCTGCTGCTTATTGCAGCTACTACATTTTAAGTAGCTTTTTTTGGCAGTAAGCAAATTGCTCTTTGCCATTACAAAAGCAATCGCGTGCTTCTGTTGCAACAACATTCATTGTTCTTTTTTATTTTTGTATTTCATCTTTTTGTTTTTTTGCGAACATTTTTCATTATGCGCCGCGCTCTAGCAGTCTAGGCTGTCGCTTGTACTGTCGGCTGTCTTGAGTTGCTTGGAAATGACTTTGTCACTGCAGCTGTTGTTATTGTTATTGTTCTTGCTCATATGGTATTGTTTTTGTAGCCGTCAGTGTGGTAGACTCTGGTAGTTTAGTGGCGGTGGCAGTGACAGTGGCGACAGTTTTGACAGACTCCCTGAGTGACAAACTACTTTTCAGCCTTACGCACATGTTTGCATGTGTATGGGCGTGTGCCTTTGTATTCTGCGTGTATGCAACAAATTTTTATAGCTCTCAACGCATTTTAATATGCGCTCGTAAATAGTTCCGCTCGCACACCTATCGCCGCTAGGACTTCATAGATAGTCCATCTCCTCTTAGAAATTTTATGTTGTCTGCAATTTGTTTGGCACTGCTGTTCTACTTGTTGTTGTAGCAAAAAACAAACAAAAAAATATGCGCTTTACATATCCGTACAAGTTTATTACGTTTGGTTGCCTCTTTGTATCTCCTTTTGCTCCACCGCTGTCTTCGATTAGTTGTTGCCTTTGCCTGCCACTTTCGCTTCGTCTTCTGTGTAGAACTTCTCACATGCAACACTACCCGTGTGTTTGCAGCCGTTGTTCGCAGCTGATGTTGTTGATATGCTCACAACTTTTTAATTTATTGCACTGCTGTTGTCTTGCTGATATTTCAGCAGACAGCAACCGCAGACAAATGCAATAAAAAAAATCTAAGGGACATAGAAAGCAAGGCGTGCGAGATTTGATATACTAAAGTCCAAAGGGGGATGCAAATTCTAAAAGTTTTTTTAAATTGAAATTACTTTACAAATTTTGCAAAACTATCGTAGGTCAAAGCCGTCTTTACAATTCAAGAACAAAAGAATAAGGAAACCCTTACGAGTGCTTGATAGTGAAACATAAACACAAGTATTACTCAATTTGATCAGAAGTTTTTACGGAGCAGCCTCGAAGCAGTATTAAAAAAACGTTGATATTTTTACAGCAATAATCAAACTTGACTAGAGTTTATGTCCTTGGCTTACAAGTCAGCAGCTAATGAAGAATTCGTATTGAGAAAGAATTCGCAAATTTTGGCGTTATACTCGTAGTCTCTGCAGTCTCAGCAGGGCACAGCAGCAGTTGAGTTCAACAGACTCCTACAAGCACGACTCCCACTAGCCCAAATAAGACGATCCGAAAATGTTTGCCGGAACAGTTTTTTTATAGGACCACCACTTCATTTTAAAGCGCGGAACTCAAGATATTGTGTAATAATTGAATTTAAATTCTAATTTATGGGGTAAGGGGTAGTCAGAGGCCCAATAAGGCGCTGTGTTTAAAAAATATCGAAATGTTTGAAAAAAAAATCCTTCGACCGGAAACGAGTTTTTTCAATTTGTTTTTAATTTTTCAAAACAGTATACATAAACGAATTATTTTATTACTTACACTGTGTCATTTATGCCTGGGCCATATAATAGTTCTTGAGCCGTCATAGGGGCTTCCAAGATATCGATTTGCTGTTGCCTACGTAGCATTCTACCTTCTCGAGTGTTATCGTTAGCGCGCTAATCTCCCACTTTCATACGTGCAGCATCCAGCTACTTGCTCTCGAACACTCCGGAGCGCCCGAGCGCCCTTTGTTAATTGTTGAATGAAGTATTTGTCGGATTCACTTCAAAATTCCACACAATATTCTTAAGATATTATACTTTAGGAAAATGTAAAAACAAAAAATTCAATTTTCTGAAAATTCTGACTACGCCTAACCCCTTATTTCAATATTATTTATTTAATTTTTTAATTTCCTTTAACTTACTTAGCCAAATTTTTTAATCTTAATTTATTTTATTATCATTTAAAGAAACACAGATGTAGAGTCTACTACAGAACTGCAGCTTGCTATTAATAAAATATACAATTGGACAGATAAATGGCACATTAAACTGAATGAAACAAAGTCTGTACACATCAACTTTACAAACAAAAAGACCCAACTACCTGCCAATATACATAAACAGCATTAAAGTACCATACTCTAATACAGCAAAGTATCTAGGTATGACGCTCAACACGAAACTTAGGTGGAGCGCGCACGTGAAAAAGAAAAGAGAAGAAGTGGATCTAAAATTCCAAAATATGCGCTGGCTAATGGGTAAGCAATCAGCGTTATCCGCACACAATAAAATACTGCTTTATAAACAAATTCTCAAACCTATCTGGACCTATGGGATTCAGCTATGGGGATGCACCAGCTATAGTAATACAGCGCATATACAAAGATCTCAGACTAAGGCACTCAAGCATGCAGTTTGCGCTCCATGGTATATTAGGACGCAAGACCTAGAACGTGACCTCAATATTGATTCACTTACGGCAACCATAAAGAAATTTGCAAAGCCGCACGCAGAGCGACTAAGCAAGCGTGTGAACAATGAAGCCTTAATTCGTAACGATAATACTAAATGGAAACGAAGGCTCAAACGTAAAAAACCTCTAGAGTTAAACTAATAAATAAACAAAAATCAGTTAGAAGTATGAATTGTATTTTGCTGAGGATTAACATAAATTATTTGTTGTAACAAAACTCCACAAAAATTGCTCGTTGGTATATACCTTCTAGTCAAATATGAACAAGACGGTATCAATAAAACGGTCCGCGGATGACATATGGCAAAAATAAACTTTTTGTTTTTTGGTAGGACTGTTATAAGCTTACATTGCAAATTTCAGCGTGATATGTTACATAGTTTGTTTTCTGTGCTACTGTAAACAAGTCAAGCTCGAGTGTGTTCTTCGAATTCTCTTTTATGACTTCGATTGTCTCAAAATGCTTTCCACGGAGCGGCAACTTGAGCTTGGGAAACAAGAAAAGGTCACATGGAGTCATGTCAGATGAATACGGTGGTTGCGGAACGATATTAACATTATTTTTGTTCAAATAATCGCGAACAAGACGTGATGTGTGAGCTGGTGCATTATCGTGATGCAAGAACCATGACTTGTTGTCCCACAATTCCTTCCTTTTAAGACGAATGTTCTTACGCAAACGCTTTAAAACGTCTAAATAATATTCAGCGTTAATCGATCGGCCTTGCGGAACGAACTCCGAGTGCACCACACCTTCGTAATCGAAAAAAACAGTCAGCATAACCTTAATTTTTGAGCGACTTTGGCGTGGTTTTTTGGGTTGATGTACGGCCCTCTTTGAACGATTTGTACCACTGGAAAATACGTGCACGCGATAGAGCAGAGTCCCCATAGGTTGTCTGCAACATTTTTAAGGCGTCTGAAGCCGAAATTTTGTTGGAATAACAAAATTTCAAACAAATTATTTGTTCAATTCATTTAAATCGTTAAATTCGAAGAACACACTCGAGCTTGACTTGTTTACAGAAAACAAACTATGTGACATATCACGCTGAAATTTGCCATGTAAGCTTATAACAGTCCTACCAAAAAACAAAAAATTTATTTTTGCCATATGTCATCCGTGGACCGTTTTATTGATACCGTCTCGTTTATATTTGAGCAGAAGTTATATGTAATGTTATACCAGTTGCAATGAAAATACTAATATTAAAAAACAAATACATTTTTTTAAACAATTATATTTAATTTGATTTTTATTATTTAATTTCAATTTTTGAAATTTTATTACAGGTGGGTAATTTTTTTAATTTTATATTCATTTCTGAAATTTTATTTAATGCAATTTTTTCATTTCGTTTTAATTATATTTAAGGTATTTTTTTAAATTCTATTTTTTAATTTAATATTTTATTTTATTTCATTTTCCTTTGATTTATTTTATTTTATTTTAATATAACATTATTATTATTTTTATTCTCTTCAATTCGACTTTATTTCATTCCTTTTTTTTATTTTTCAATTATTTATATTTTTTAATCTATTGAAACCGATTTACATTTTTTTTATTATTTCTTTTATTTTGCTTTTTATTTTATTTTATTGCTTTTAGTTTACCTTGTTTTTTATTAAAATTAATTTCTTAAACCATTGAATTTGGTTTTTTTTTAATTGAAATTTTTTCCTATATTTCTTTTTGTATTTTGCTTTGATTTATTTCATCTTATTTTATTTGTATTACTATTTATTTTTTATTCCTCACATCCGATTTAATGTAATTTATTTACTTTGTTTTCATTTGTTTCATTTTATATTTTTATTTTATTCATTTTTTATGCCATTCAGTTTTTATTTTGTTTTATCTTATAGTTATTTATTCATTTAAGTTTTATGTTATCATCTTATTTTTTGTGTAACAATTTTTAGTTTTTTTCTTTTATTTTAATTAATTTGCTATATTTTATTATTAATTCTTATTATAATTTATTCAACTTAATTACTTCTGAGTTAATTTTTTTATATTTAAGATAACTTTTTTGTTTCTTTTATTTAAATTTTTTTATCTAACTTTTATGTTATTTTTATAATACTGCTGAATTAATTTTTTTATATTTAAGATAACTTTTTTGTTTCTTTTATTTAAATTATTTTAATCTAATTTCCTTGTTTTTGTTATATTTCCTATATTTTTGCTTTCTATTCTATTTTATTTTGGTATTTTTTTAATTTCGTAAACTTTATATTAATAATTGTTTTCTTATTTTTTTTATTTTTAATTTATTTTTATTATTTATTTTATTTTCACAATTATTTTTTTGACAACATTGTTTTATTTCCTTGTATTTTATTTTATTTAATATTTTGCATCTTTATCATATATTTTTGTAATGTATTCAATCCGGTTTAGTCATTATATTTTTTTGGTTTATTTAATATTTTTACTTTTTTTATACTGCTTTTTATTTAATTTCATTTCCTTTGAATTTCTTATTTTTACTTCATCAATTTAATTTAAGTTTATTTATTTTTTATTTGCTATTTTTATTTTTGTTTTTCTAATTAATTATTTCCAAACGAAGGAGAGTTTTTTAGTCTCTCGACATACCAATGTTGTGACGGCACATTTGATGACGTACTAATAATTTCAAACCTCCTTAGTTGCAAAAAAAACTATTCAGTCCGATTTAATAAAATACGTTTTTTTACGTTACTTTTGTAGTTTTTACCTTATTTTTTATTTAATTTATTTGGTTTTATATTATTATGTTATTTTTTATTACATTTGTTTCATTTCCTTTAGTTTTATTTTATTTAATATTTTGTATATCTGTTATTTCTTTAACCCATTCAATTAACTTTTTTTCTGTTCTCTTATCAAATATCCTTTCCTTCATCAAGCATTTAATTTTCTTATTTTTTTTTATTTTAATTTATTTTATATTATTAGTATTAATTTTTTCAAATCTATTAATTTTTTTATTTAATTATATATACATGTATGTATATATATATATTTTTTTTATTTTAATTTGTTTTTTTTTATTTTTACCTTTTTTCTATTTCATTTCATGCTATTATGTTTTCTCCACATTTGTCATTTTTTTTCGATATTATTTTATTTCACTTCTACTCGTACTTTGTGTCCCCTGACAGCAAGCGCCTGGGTTCAAAGTTCAATAAACTCAGCATAAATTGGCAAACACTGCTTAACAGCAATTCGTATCAACAATCGACAATATTATAAATTACAAGTTTTTAATCAATTTTAATGTTCACTCTTATATGGCATTATTGAACATGTGTTTGCATATGCAAGTGTATGTGTGTACACACACACATACATACCTCCTTGCTTTTGCTGTATTTTTTGCTTCATTTACTCGACTGCCTTCACAAAAATAACAATCGAGTTCAAAATATTGAACTTTTTGATATAAAATATTGCCTTACCATATGGAACGTGACCACATAACTACAAACACTTACACACACACACACACATACATATGTGAGTACACACTTGTGTAGGTGAAGGTGTAAGATATGCACTTATGAGTACTGTCAGACAACCTGTTGGCCAATGATGTGCTTCGCAGGTCATAAAGCATGCAAGGAAACCTCGTACATCACAAGCAACACACATTCGTACATACACACATACAAATACACATGCAATAGCTACAATATTTCAACATTTGCTTTTTGAGTTTGGTTTATGCAAAGCCATAAATTGCCAAAAATATGTGACCTGCACAAGCTCCACACATCCTACAAAACTATGCAAGTGTGTGTGTGTATGTATGTATAAGTGTATGAGTAATGGCTGTCCTCGTAAAAGTGTTAATATGTACATACATCCATATTCATGTCTCAATTGGCTGATTGGTTGTTGCACTTGTAGGAAATATAAGCAAATGACCTCTTTTTCTTGAATAGAAACGAGCAATCGAGGTATTTGATACAATTTCCAATTTTCCGTCAGCTCGTTATATCATTTTTAGTTCAAATATTTAGCTTGTTAGTAATATTTCTTACGCTCCAGTAGTTTCTACCTTACATTTTAGATTTATAGGTTAACCTGTATGCATACATATGAACAAATAAGTGTCTATGTATGTGTGTATGCGGTAAGCACTACGAGTATATTATGGAATAAATTCCGGTGATTATTTATAACAATTTTTGGTTTTCAATTTCTGGTATGTCACAAAACGGCAAAAAAACTATATATAAAAAAAGTTTTTGTGGAGCAGAGGAAAATGCTTAGTGAGGCTCTGATGCAAGCTATCGCCATTTCATAAAAGTTAACCGATGCGATTCTTTAAGATGTTAATTTTATTTGTTTTGCTGATCTTCCTTTTTTCATAGGCACTTTCTTGACTCTTCGTTGGACACCCCTTTTAAAACCATCGATTGAGCATCCGGGTCTGGCCTTTTTTCGCTCTGTTCGATTATCTTTTTTAAAAGGTCATTTCTACAAATTGATAGAAAATTAAATTTTCGGAAGCTACTAGGAAGCTCAAGTCGTTAGCTATAATGGAAATATGTTGAATTCACGTCCAAAGTCTGACCCAAAGGAGGGTTAATCAGCAAGGCGCTTACTGTAAAGAAACTTGCAGCTCTACCTGTAGTAGAAAGTTGATATAGAAAACGGCATTGCTCCATTAAAACAGGCGGTGAAGCGTGTCTTACATTTCTCCAATCGCGAAAACTTCTAAATCAGACCTACTTTGGCAGTAATTTTTGAAAAATATTTTACTCAAGTTTGACGAAGAAAGCCTGTAATTAACCGGAATTTGTATAAAGAGTTGAGATGAGAGAACTAGGCTAATATTTATAAACTTCAGTGCGCGATGCATTTTTTGGGGAGTTTCCTCGACATAATTTTATCAACTTGAACCTTAGACCAGTTTTGCTAACAGTTGAACCGCACGTTTACGCAATCAAAAATCAAATATCACATTTTATATTTTAAAATTTTTTTAAATGAAAAATTTTAAAATTTTTTTAAATGAAAAAATTTAAAATTTTTTAAAACAAAAAAAATTTAGGGTTTTTTTTAATTTTTCGGTTTTCGATGAATTTCAGATAAAATATCCGAAACGCCTGATGTCTATTACTGAAACCTACTGCTCGACTTGCAAAGATGAATGCAATCCCTGGACGACCACGAAGAATCCACTCATTTGAGAAAACAACCATGCTACCATATATACTACTGTGGGCAAAAGGTAAGGTGAATTTATTTGTCAAACTTCGCAGGATTAAAATTTCGCTCTAGTTATTTTTTTTATGAGTTGGCAGCACTGTTAATAACATCTGGGCCAACTTTCATGTGAATTTCATTATCAGTAATATATTTACGCTTGTGTTTACCAAACGACCAAGAGTGCATTTTTCGATTTTTATAATGTCTGATTTGATTGAGCAGAGAAGTGCCATCAAATTTTGTTTGCGGAATGAAATTTCGGCTGCGGAAACGTTTTGCATGTTGCAGAAGGCATTTGGTGATTCGACCATGTCGCAGAAAAATGTTTATAAGTGGTAAAAAGACTTCAAAGAGGGTCGAGAACGTGTTGATGACTTGGAGCGCTCCGGACGACCATCGACGTCAACAGAAGACCAACACGTCAATAAAGTGAAGGAGTTGGTGCTCAAAAATCGTCGGTTGACTGTTAGAGACCTTACTGATATGATCGGAATATCAGAAGGATCTGTGAAAACCATTTTGAAAGACCATTTGGGCCTACGAAAAGTCAAATCTCGTTTGGTACCGAAAACTCTCAATTTCTTGGAAAAAAGTCGTCGCGTTGATGTGTGTGAAACAATGCTTTCAGACTATCAGGACAAGCTCAAATCCATCATTACGGGAGATGAGACTTGGATCTATGCTTACGACCCTGAAACAACCGACCAGTCAAGCGAATATCGTGCTCAAGGCGAGGCCAGACGGAAAAGAGCACGTCAAAGTCGTTCAAAAGTAAACGTCATGATGACAGTTTTTTCCGATTTTCGTGGTGTGGTGTTCTATGAATTCCTTCCACCTGGCCAAACTGTTAATAAGGAATATTATTTGAGCGTTATGCGTCGTTTATGTGAAGCAATTCGTCTAAAAATACCAGAATTATGGGCCAACAACTCTTGGTTTTTGCATCACGATAATGCACCGTCTCACACTGCACTCGTTCTTCGTGACCATTTCGCCAAAAATTCCACGCATATCGTTCCGCAACCACCGTATTCGCCTGATTTGGCTCCGTGTGACTTCTGGCTATTCCCAAAACTCACGAGACCACTCCGGGGAACGCGTTTCGAGTCGATTGAGAAGATACGAGTAAAAGCTGAATCGAAGAAGAAGCTGATGGCTATACCGGAAATGGACAATTTGGCATGTTTCGGGGATTGGAAAAATCGTTGGCATAAGTGTATTTCATCGAGAGAGGATTATTTTGAAGGGGATGAAATTGATTTACAAGAATAAATAAAGATGTTTCATTTTACAACCAAATTCACCTTACTTTTTGCCGACAGTAGTATATGTATTTCTAATGGATAGATCGAATAGGAGCCATCAGCATCGTGGTATGAGAATATGCAACCCAATTGGACGTGTTTCGACGACCCCTTCAAGCTGACAGCCAAAGTCGTATGGTGCCAGTCTGATTTTGTTGCAGCTGAATAACTAAATACTTGTTTTTGTTTTTTTAAGAAATTGATGATAAGCGAAGAGGCGATTTACACGATTTCTGATTTTTGAACTAATAAAATATACGGTTTTGAAAAACCAAAGTTTTCTAATTCTAATTAAACTCTAGAAAGTGACCGTGACTGTGTACTCAGAATATGTGATTGGGCTACTCTCTTTTAAAAACTGCAAGGGCAGCATTGGCCTATTTCCGAAGAATTATTAATATCGATACTGAATGAGTTGGAGTGGCAGAGCATATGGCTTCAATTGCGTGAAGCCATCGCGCGAAGAAAAATTTGCCAGGGCATTTATTTATTCTTTTTTATATTTGATTTTTATAATATTTTTTTTTATATGTTTTATTTTATTTCATTTTACTTTTTTTTTGTATAATATTTATTATTTTTTTTTTTTATTTTTTTATTATATTTTCATTATAAATTTCTGGGAAATTTGGTAGACCAACGATATTGCCCGATCTGATGATTCCATATTTCTTTCTGTGGAGTTATTTAAGCTGGGCTAAAAAATAAGTCGCATATCTTTTAAGTTTACAAGAAAAACTGTTCAAAGAGAAATCGACAATGTAATGGAATAATGAAAAATGCCATAGAAAAGCGGAAGCTTTAATGAACTTTGGTGGCGGGGACAACTCAATTCAATTTAATTTAATTTCTCAAACATGGAAGAATTTAATTTATTGTTACAAATAAACATTAAAATAATTAAAAAAATTAATTATTTCTAAACTTAGACCAGATTAGGTCAGGTTCGGTAAAGTAGCTGTCTTACGACGCATCTAGGCCAAATAGAGGCCCCATGTGATACCACCGGAACTAGCCCGCGCTTACTCTACTTGGTCGAATTGGAAACGGATATTGACACTCTCTGTACCACCTTGTTTTCTGGCCTTACGCTTGAACCGGAATTAAAGGAAATTATATATATGTTCAAGGGTCTAGTAATAATCAGCCTAGAATTAAACATTCCAGTACAGAAATGTCAGCAATCCAAGTAATCATGTTTGCATCCTATTTTATAAACTATTTTTTATAGAAAATTCAAAGCTATTAATAAACTATTCAACACATTAGCAAATTATATTTCATTACTAATCACCATAAATTTTTATTTTATTTCCCAGTCGTCGACTACACTTCGTACCGAATAGTTGTGTTAATTATCGCTGCGTTACTTCTCTCTCAGAGTGTTCTTACTCTCCACGTGCTTAGTGCAATTGACTTTTCTATAATTTTCTTGTTGTGAAGTGCAAAAATACAAATAAAAGCCTGAAGTGTTGATTTCTAATGGAAAATAATATTCCGTTCCCCTCGGGGAACCGATTTGACATACTATCTGATAGTATGTCAATTCCCCCCAAATCGAAACGAAAAAAAACAACCAGTGCAAATAAAGAGCTTTACCCATCCCTACCATCGCCAGTCACCAAAACTGTTAACCAAAATGATCCAAAATTCATCATTATAAAATCCTCTGACGAAAACAACAAAATTTCTAAGTATAGTGTGTTCGCTAAAAAGAAAGCCCTTGACGGAATAAGTACAGAGTACAGCTCCGTAAGTATTCTCAAGGACGGCAGCTTATTAGTACTTACTAAATCTAAAAAGGTGGCTGAAAAATTCTTAAAATGTAAAAATTTTGGTGGCTTATGCCCAATATCTGTGTCCTTCCACGAATCTCTTAACACGTGCAAAGGTACCATTTATGACAAAAACCTAGCCGAAACCGATGAAAAAGAAATTATTGAAGGCCTTAAATCGCAAGGAGTCGTAGATGTCTACAAGTTTACCAAAAAAGTGAATGGAAATCCAATGCCAACAGGACGAATGGTTCTTACATTTGACCTTTATAAAGTCCCCCAAGATATCGACGTTGCATGGTATTCCCTAAAAGTAGAAGAACATTTCCCAACACCAATGCGTTGTCGTAATTGTCAGCTTCTCGGTCATACCACTAAAAAATGCAACAACAACACCACCTGTGAGTTCTGCAATCTCCCCCCTCATACCCCTGAACTATGCCAACGCAAAATGTGCGCCAACTGCTTTGGTCCACACCCCGCTTCAGATAGAGACTGTCCTAAATACCTTGAGCAAAAACAAATATTAAAAATAAAAACACAAAATAAGTGTAACTTCAACGAAGCCAAGCGGCTATTCAAGCTACAAAACCCGTTTTCTCTCAATGGAAAACAAACGTATGCATCCGCAATAACCTCCGAACCTTCCCCTGTCCTACTACCCAGTACAACCGCCGAAAATTCACCATCTCATCCTATCTCAAAAACAACAACTGCTGACGCTTCTCAAAACACAGCAAATAACATAAACACGAATAAGCCACCCGCACTCCCTTTACCCAAGCACTCACTCAACTCAGAAGATAATACCACAACCCACTTCGCATCTCTCTCCCCCAACTTTCTTAAAAATAACAAAAGCACTACAGTACAAGAATCATCATCTCTCGTAACACAGCCGAACACAACTAGCTCACTTACTCCAACATCTCACAGCATACCATCACATAACTTGAGCTCGTTTACAATAAACAACTCAGATATGAGTGCCCGGGCACTCACAGAGCATACGCCTCACCTC
Source organism: Anastrepha obliqua (assembly GCF_027943255.1). NCBI lineage: Eukaryota > Metazoa > Arthropoda > Insecta > Diptera > Tephritidae > Anastrepha > Anastrepha obliqua. The sequence continues at coordinate 110,462,213 of NC_072896.1, read as the reverse complement.
AGTGCAAACTCTTTTAATAACTCAATCGAAAATCCAATTGCTCACACGATTACAAATACTATCAATTCCTCAGAAACTCTCTCTAATTACCAACTGCCCGATGACTACATGAATTATGTACATTATCAACTCCACTCTACATCAGTCTCTCAGGTTCAAGTTGATGATATAGAAATAGATCACGACGAGCCTACACTATGAGCTGTTTTCATTTAACAGCTTTTATAGTGAATTATAATTAATATTATAAATTATGATACTTAATATTCTACAATGGAATATTAAAGGATATCACAACAACTACCAAGATTTAGAACTCTTAATAAAAGATCGCAGACCCCACGTTATATGTATCCAGGAAACTCACCTTAAACACAATTACCTTCCACATCCACCAAAACAATACTCAGCGCATTTTCATAATTTCCCTCATATAACTAACGCTAAGCAAGGCTGTGGCATACTAGTGCACAATAGTATCCCACATAAAATCTTAAATATCACCTCTAACATCTCAGCAGTCGCCGTAGAAGTTAATCTTCAATATCCGGTAACCATTGTATCTATATACATTCCACCACTCCAAAAGTTTTCGGTCTCCGACTTGGAGGCAATCACCTCATCAATTAACACACCTGTAGTTCTAGCCGGAGATTACAATAGCTGGAGCCCCCTATGGGGCTCACCTAAAGCCAACCCCAGAGGTATAGTAATAGAAGACTTTATACTGAGTTCAAACCTATGTGTACTTAACAACAATAGCCCAACACACTTCTCTACACACAATACTTTCACACACGTAGACATAACTTTGTCGTCACCCCAATTACTCCCACTTACAACTTGGTACACGCTAAAAGATTTACACAACAGCGACCATTACCCAATAATCTGCTCGATTTCATTCCCTTCAAACAATTCTTACAAAAACCCTAAGCCAGCTAGATTCAATACAGCTAAGGCTAACTGGGATAAATACCAAGTCGCTCTTAGCTCCAACCATCTACCGGAATTTACGCAAAGGAACCCTAATAAAGAAGTAGCGATTATCTCAAAAGCAATTAGAAATGCAGCAAATGTAGCTATACCAACAACCTTCCACCCATATAGATCAAGGCAAGTCCCATGGTGGAGTCCCGCTTTAAGCGATCTTCATAAAGTAAAAGTTAAAGCCTGGAGGGAATATCAACAAATAAGAACTCTCGATTCTTTGATTAATTTTAAAAAAAAGAACGCCCTATTCAATAGGGAAAAGAAATCGGCCAAACGTAGAAGCTTTGAAAATTTTACGAAAGAAATTAGCCCAAACTCCGCAACAGCAACTATTTGGAAAAGAATAAAAACTCTCACAGGTACATATAACCCCACTAGCATTTCATCTATAAATATAAATAGTTCAAACATAACAAATAGAAGCGACATATCTTTCGAATTCGCCCAACATTTTTCAAAATCTTCTGAAAATTCCAACTTCCCACCGCAATTCATTGCTTCTGCCAGAAACGTTACCACCATGCGCGCAAACGATAATACCGACAATCTAGCAAAACATCTCGAGACCGATATCAATTTCAGTGAACTGGAGTATGCTCTAAAATCGGTGAAAGGTACCACTCCGGGATTCGACAAAATTAATTACGAAATGCTAAAAAAAATACCGAAACCCACAATGCTAAGACTACTCCAGCTCTACAATTCCATTTTCGACTCCGGAGTGATTCCACAAAGTTTTAAGACTGCCACAGTAATCCCAATACTCAAACCAAATAAAGAACCAAACGACTTAAGAAACTATAGGCCCATTTCACTAATTCCGTGCATGAGCAAAATCATGGAAAAAATAATCGCTACAAGGTTGATGTGGTATTTAAATACCAAAAAGCTTCTATCTCCATTCCAAGTAGGATTTCAGTCTGGGAAAAGCACCTTAGATGCACTTCTCTTTCTAGATCACCACATATGTAAAAATCTCTCAAAAAAGAATCACATTTCTATCCTTTCCGTAGATTTTGCCAAGGCATTTGACAACATCGGTTGTCACGTGGTCTTACAAAAACTACAGGAATGGCAAATCGGCCCAAAAATTTTTGAATATGTGAAATCATTTCTGACAAAGAGAAAATTTCGTTGTAAAATAAATGACACCTTTTCCAAAACATTCCCCCTCCACAATGGAATTCCCCAAGGCTCGCCATTATCGGTCACACTTTTCTTGGTGGCATTCGACGACATAAGCAGACTTATGAGTAAACACCGTAACATCAAGCACTGCTTATATGCCGACGACCTTTACCTCATTTCCACCCAAACAAAAACCTCAGACATTGAAGAGTCTTTCAATAACGCCTTAAATGCCATACACAACTGGTCACTACCATCGGGCGCCCTAATCTCCTTAAATAAATGCAAACATTTGCATATTTGCAAAAAACGAAATTGTAGCGAAATAAATCTCAAAAATAATAACTATACTATACCTAACAATAATAATATGAAAATATTAGGTGTAACATTTGATTCCAAATATAACTTTAAGTATCATTGTTCTAATATAAGGAACGCACTAGCTACCAGGCTGAACATTATAAAATATCTATCCTCAAAAAAAAGCTATGTACATACTAACACCTTAATCGATATCACCAAACTAACAATTCTGAGCAAAATTGACTATGGATTACAAATCTATGGCTCCACCTCTAAAAATCACCTCAAAATGATCAAAGGCCCTTACCATTCTGCTGTGAGAAGAAGCCTAAGAGCATTTAGAACTACACCAATAAAGAACTTGCTAACCGAAGGGGGCTTTCAGACAATCGAATCCAGAATAAAATATCTCAGAAGCCGTATAATTTACAAACTCTACTCCTACTCACCAAACGTACTAAGTCGTGAAATCCAGCTACTTAACAAACGTAAAACGGCCATAAAAAGAAAATCCGCCTTGTGTGAGATAAAGGAACTTGCAGAATTTCTCAAATTAAATTTTTCCCCACCAAAACTTACGCCAGCAAAAATCCCACCATGGGAACTTGACAGCAAGATATTTATAAATGAGTTAACACTTCACCACAAAGACAAGACATGTCAATCTAATTTCCAAAAGCTATACACTAGCATCGTTACTCCACTAAAGCAGGAAGGATGGAGCTTTCTGTTTACCGACGGGTCAAAACAAAAAGACGGTGTATCATTTGCTGTTACAGACGAGAATGGTCTAACACAGTCCCACGGATTACTACCACAATATGCAAACATATTTGACGCAGAACTACAGGGATTAATCTCGGCACTACAAATGGCCAAAGAAACCAACAAATGCTACGTGATATGTACAGACAGTAAATCGGTATTCCTAGCTTCGCAAAAATTTCACATAAGAGACAGCCCATTACAATCGGTGCAACAACTACTTATGAACGCATCACCAAAAATAAAACTGATGTGGATCCCATCTCACTCAGGCATCTTGGGCAATGAACAAGCAGACCTAGCTGCAAAATCCTCGTTAAAAGACTGTCTTCACGTCTTCATGCCATTTGATGTGAAGTCACTAAAAACCTATTACTCTAACGCTCTACGTAAACATCTTAATGAGGAATGGTCAACTTACACACATCCATACAAAGATATAAACCCTCTCGGTGCACAAATCAAACTTCCAACCAACACTTCAACATGGGCCAACAGATGCTTCACACGCCTCAGATTGGGGCACACACTTATAACGCATGAATATATTTTGCAATCGAAATCTCAACCCAAGTGCCACTTCTGCAACAATAACAACCTAACAATTCAGCATATTTTATCAGATTGCCCAAATCTTCACGCTCAACGCTCTCAAGCATTTCAAACACAGAACACACTCCCGTTAATCCTACGATACCCCTCAGAATCTAATATAAGACTAATTGTTAACTTTCTTAAAGATATTGAAATGTTTCACTTAATTTAAACCTTTAGTAATAAGTATTATAACCATATGACTAAGCCGATAGCCTTGGTAGCTTGTGCTAAAAAGTTATTTTGTAATTTTAATTATAGATAACAAATAAATAATAATAATATTTTATTTCCCATTTTATTGCATTTTTATTTGCAAGTTACCACATAAAAGCTACATTTGACAACCATCGCCTTGCCAATAGGTTCTGTCACATAAATTTGCAACTGAAGGCAATGAAATAACTCAATTTCAGACTTTAAGAGCCATTTTAAAATTAGCATTAAATTCAACAATAAAACTATCAAGACAATGAAATTTTAGGGGCTTCTTACTGTGGAAAAAGAGTTGGGAGGGAAGCTGTAATGAAATTATGTATGTACTGTAACCAGCGGACGGGAGGTGATATCGCTTGAAGGGAGAGAGTAATGCTTATGAGCAATAAAAATTTTTAAAGTGTGGGATATGCACTTGTGCATGTATATGGTGGTATTTATTCATGCATGTGAGAGACGGTATGGTTTGGTACGTTATGGGAGAGATTCCACCTTAGGTGATTCGAGTGTTTGGAAAAAATTTGTTTTTGAAAAAAAAAAAAAAATATTTTTAGAAAAAAATAGGGTTTCTGGAAATAATTTTATTTAAAAAAAATTTTTTTTTTTTTTAATTTTTTTTTTTTGTTAAAATTTGTTTTTGAAAAAAAAAAATATTTTTAGAAAAAACTGGGTTTTTGAAAACAACTTTTAATTTTTTTTATTGTCACCTCCAAACTTTTTTTCGCTTATTTTTTTTTAAGCTAAGAAAATTGTGTTTTGGAAAACATGTAGGTTTTTGAAAAAAACAAATTTTTTTGGGAAATATTGTATTTTATTTTTTATTAAAATTTTCTTATTGCTATTTTTAAAATTTTTTCTGCTTTTTTTAATTATTAGCAGAAAAAATGGGTTTTTTGGAAATAATTTTATTTTTTGAAAAAATTTAGGTTTTAAAATTTTTTTTTTAACAAAAATTTTCTTATTGTGATTTTTGAAAAACGCTCCACCTCGAAATTTTTTTTGTCGCTTATTTTTTTCTTTAAAGCAAAGAAAATTGTTTTTGCAACAAGATTAGGTTTTTGAAATTTTTGTGTTTTGAGAAAAAACTATTTTTTATTGTCATTTTTGAAAATTACTCCACCTCAAAAAATTAGTTTCGCTTATTTTTGCATTAATAGCTAAAAAATTGTTTTTTGGAAAAAATTGAGCTTTTTAAAAAAAAAAATTGTTTGGGAAATATTTTATTTTTTATTAAAACTTTTATTGTCATTTTTGGATTTTTTTCTTTTTGTTTTAATTAAAAACACAAAAAATCGGTTTTTGGAAATAATTTTATTTTTTGGAAAATTTAGGTTTTTGAAATTTTTTTTATTAAAATTTTCTATTGACATTTTTGAAAAACACTGCACCTCAAAAATTTGTTTTCGCTTTTTTTTCTTTAAAGCTAAGAAAATTGTTTTTTGGAAAACATGTAGGTTTTTGAAAAAAAAATTTTTTTCGGAAAAACTATTTTTTATTGTCATATCTGAAAAAAGCTCCACCTCAAAAAATTTGTTTCGCTTATTTTTTCATTAATAGCTAAAAAATTGTTTTTTGGAAAAAATTCAGGTTTTTTAACAACAAATTTGTTTGGGAAATAATATATATTATTTTATTTTTTATTAAAATTTTCTTATTGTCATTTTTGAAATTTTGCTTTTAATTGATAGCAGAAAAAAATTAGAATCAATTATATTTTTTGGAAAAATTTAGGTTTAAAAAAATCTTTTTTTTTTATTAAAATTTTCTTATTGTGCTTTTTGAAAAACACTCCACCTCCAAAATTTTTTTTTTCTCTTATTTTTTTCTTTAAAGCTAAGAAAATTGGTTTTTGGAAAACATATAGGTTTTAAAAAAAATTTTTTTTGGTAAAAACTCATTTTTGAAAAACACTGAACCTCAAACAATTTTTTTCGCTTATTTTTTCATTAATAGCTAAGAAATTTGTTTTTTGGTAGAAAATTAAGTTTTTAACATATTTTTTACCTTTATTTTTTATTAAAATTTTTATTGTCATTTTTGAAATTTTTTTCTTTTTTTTTAATTAATAGCAGAGACTATGTTCAGTAATACCATATATACGGCATTTGCGTATTTGAATATAACACTAAAAGTTATAGGAATCCAGTTAAGCTATTAAAAGATAAAGGGTTATCTAATGAGAGGTGTTAATTTGATATTCAAAGAAAAATGCTATTTTTTAATATAATATAAATGATCGGATGTTTATTTCATTATAAACGGAAAGTATGCCGTTAATAATGGAAAATAATAGGACAATATCCTTTTCATGAAATTTTCCATAACCGCATTGCAAAGTGGCTACCCTATGTCCTCGGCAGCCTCACGAATTCCATCTTTGAGGCCTTGAATCGACCCTGGGCTGTTGGCGTAGACCTTCTCTTTCACGTGGCTCCAAAGAAAAAAATCACAAAATCTCGATGGCCAATTGTGATCACCTCTTCGAGAGATCCGGAAACTTTTCCCGTAAAAGATCAATGGTTTTGTTGCTTGTGTGGCACGTAGCGCCGTCTTGTTAAAAATGAACGTTGCCCAGATCAATACCATCCAATTCCGGCCATAAAAAATCGTTAGTCATCTCTCGATAGCGATAGATAACACCCGTTATTGGAAAGCCCTATATATATGTATAAAAAAAAAACAAAAACTGAAGAAACTGATATGACCAAGGAAGAAACAAATATGACCAAAAAACTTGATTCCCAAAAATTTTTCACAAATAACGATAATTTTTTCACAGAAGATATTTTTTAAAAGTATATTTCATAATAAAAAATGAAGAATAAAAAAATTCTAAAAATGTAAAAAGTAAAAAAAAAGTTAGAAAAATTAAAAAAAACCGAAAATACTTCACTTTAAACAACTCTATACCAAATTGTGTGGCATTAATGAATTCCCAAAATATTTAAATATTTTGAAAATGTTTTAAAAATATTGACAGTTCTTCTTACTCCTTATTATAAAAATAAATCTATTATTACATGTATACATGCTACAAAGAAATAAAGAAAAATTTACGATACTGCCCAAAATTCTTGTACCACTTGACGACAATCAAGGCCTTAGGCTCGTTTATGGTGCAGTTGAAGCTGGTCAGGTAATGCCTGACTTTGCTTCCGATCACATATGAATACTTTGTTACCTTATATGAGCTCCTGATCACAGTGGCTTTTCAGAAAACTGCGCAGAAGTCGAGTTGGCTAGGCTAGAAGTGGTTTCTCGCTAAAAATAAAATAAAGTTAGGTTTGAGATCCTCTTAGTAACCTGTGGTCGGCGCCTGGAAGGTGGGCTACGTGTTAACGCAACGAGTGTAGGGAAAAAACTCGCACTTGCAATGTCGTGAGTTTCTGCTGGTCATGCGTGGATTGGAGGCGCTCGAGAGAGCTTCTGATACTAACAAAGCCTCAACTCCCGATTGTTGTGACTGCACTAATCAGTAAGACTTGGTATAACTCTGAATTATTTTTGTGGCAATTCTCTAGAGCACGAAGTGGAATCACTTCAGTACTTACTCCTTAGCTCTGCTGATCAGCTTTCTAAGATTCAGGCACCTTGTCACTCATAGTTTAGCTGTGCCGGTGATTTGTATTTAACTATACCTTTTTTATTTTCCTTCATTCCCTACTTTCTTGACATCACAATGAATGAATTCAGGCTTGAAGTCCAAGTGGAGTCTCTTTACATGGGGGGTAAATCATCTATCTAATCTAATTTAACCTGTGTATGAAATTTGTATAGATGCCCTGCAGTGAAAATCCAATTATTTAGAAAATATTCTATTTTATGTACTGGTATTTGATGAAAGAAGTCATACTTGTTCCAGGGTGACTCGAAATGTACCAGTTGCCAAAATGGCCATTTGGAGATGGATGCAAAGCAAATATTATTATATTATTCCATGTAAACAAGTTTCAAACATGAAACATGCACAAAATAGGGATCATACGAATATAAAGATGATGGAGGCAGCCATAAGCTTTCTTTGTTCATTCAAAACTAGGGTAACACTGACAATTAACTGGTGCAATAGTGAAACAAAAGCGGACTAGTTAATTAACTGATGTAATATAGAGGTGAACTAGTTTCTTAAATTGTTTAATGTCAATGCATAGACTGACAATTGACACCTCATAGAACATCATCGTGCTAAAAATATCAGTCGCTTGCATTGAAAAAAAACAGAAGGCGAATTACTGCAACTGGTGGTAAGGTAGTCCAGAGTTACAAGGATTGACTGTATATGTATGTATACACTTTACGCATACATATTCATGTGACAGTGGATATGACATATGACGGAGTATATCTCGCAATAAGACGGCTTATGAATTTAAATGAATTATCGTTGATTTATAGCAGCACGTATTGGAGCCCGAAGAGGAGCACAGCAGCAAAAAGGAAAGAGTGGGACGCGCTGACATACATGCATAGGTGTGCATACATACACTCTGGAAGTCGCTCAGCAGCGCCATTACTGATGAAACGACAGATGAGCAGACGCCAATCGTGATTACCTTAAATTGGATTATTTATTTAAGGCAGCCAAGCCGCATACGACGCATACTTAGTGACAGAGACAAGTTACGGGAAGCCCTAAAATGCGCAAAAACCTGTAATACATACATGCATAGATATGTAACTTTTTTGAACGCTTGTTTTCACTTACATGGGTTTGGATATGCACATCAGGGAGGCAAACATGACAAAAAATTAAATTTTTGCTATGACTAAAAAAATGAGACTCTATTTTATTTTTATATCTTTTTATTTATTTAATTTATTTTAAACTTTTTATTGATTTTAAATAAATTTTTAATTTTTTTATTGTAGTTTATTTTATTTTAATTTGTTTTAATTTATTTACTTAAATTTTTTACTTTTTCATTTACTTTATTTTAATTTTTTATTTATTATCTATAAATTATTAGAAGTGTGTGTTTTATTTAAAAGAAATAATTATTTAATCTTTTCGTTCTTTATTTTATTTTAATTTTTTATTTATCTTATTTTAAGTTTTTATTTACTATATTTTAATTTTTTATTTATTTTATTTTAATTTTTTTTTTTATTTTATGTAAGGTTATATTACCTTTATATATCCGGAAAAAGGAAACGCACGTGTAAATGCTACGGTTTCTTTATTTCAACTAACTCTACATATGAAAACTAAGAATAACGATTGAACAAAATGTACATGGCTTGCTATGATTCCTACATTTTATTTTAATTTTTACTGGTTTTATTTTAATTTATTATTATTATTATTTTTTATTTCTTTGTTTATTTTATTTTAATTTAAATTTTTTATTTATTTAACTTTAATTTTTTGCTTTCTCATTTACTTTATTTTAATTTTTTATTTATTTTATTTTAATTTTTTATTTATTTTATTTTAATTTTTTTATTGATTTTATTTTCATTTTTATTGGTTTTATTTATTTTATTTTAATTTATTATTATTTTATTTTATTTATTTTATTTTTTTTTTAATTTTTGTTTTATTTTATTTTAATGTTTTTATTGATTTTATTTTAATTTTTTCTTTAATTTTTATTGGTTTTATTTATTTTACTTTAATTCATTATTTTTTTGTAATTTTTTGTTTATTTTATTTTAATTTAAATTTTTTATTTATTTTGCTTTCATTTTTTACTTTTTCATTTACTTTATTTTAAGTTTTTATTTATTTTATTTTAATTTTTTATTTATTATATTTTAATTTTTTATTTATTTTATTTTAATTTTTTATTTATTATATTTAAATTTTTTACTTATTTTATTTTAATTTTTTTTATTGATTTTATTTTCATTTTTATTGGTTTTATTTATTTTATTTTAATTTATTATTTTTTTTTTTAATTTTTGTTTTATTTTATTTTAATTTTTTTATTGATTTTATTTAATTTTTATTGGTTTTATTTATTTTACTTTAATTCATTGTTTTTTTTTGTAATTTTTTGTTTATTTTATTTTAATTTAAATTTTTTATTTATTTTGCTTTCATTTTTTACTTTTTCATTTACTTTATTTTAATTTTTTATTTATATTCTAATAATATAGTGTTTTATTTTTTTTATTTAATCTTTTCTTTATTTATTTTATTTTAATTTTCTATTTATTTTATTTTAATTTTTATTTATTTTATTTTAGTTTAATCTTTTCTTTATTTATTTTATTATAATTTATTTTATGTATTTTATTTTAATCTTTTATTTATTATATTTTAATTTTTTGATTTATTTCATTTCAATTTTTTTTATTTTTTATTTATTCTATTTTATTTAATTTTATTTTAATTTTTTATTTATTTTGTTTCAATCTTTTTTTAGTTTTTAATTTATTTTATTTTATGTTTTTATTTATTTTATTTTAATTTATATTTGTATTTTAATTTATTTTTTTATTTATTTTATTTTTTTTATTTATTTATTATATAGTTGAAAACTAGCATTGATTTGCCTTGCCAAAAATGGAGTCTTCCGTAAATTTGGTATAAAATGTTTACAGACCCATATTATTTAACACGCATCAAACCCTTGTGTCAATTTGACCACAACAACGCTTCATTTAGTGTCAAAGATATCAAGCATAATCAATAGGATTTTTCTTTATTTTGTACTTATTTTCTAATGTAACTTGCGTTATTTTCTATAAATATGCAGACTTCACTTACTTTTCCACTTTTTATTGCATCAATTCGCATTTTTAATGTTGAGTCTAATTGAAATTTTCGTTAGGAGCTGATGTTTGTTAATCTCCGCTTTTAGTTTTCCCTTACTAACGCACAAAAAATTAGACCCTGAGTCTAAACAAAAACAAAAAATTGGCTTTTTTAATCGTATAAACAATTTATTGCTGATATTTAATAATTGTATTTATCTTGCCAAGAAATCTGTCGTTTTTTACAGGGTCATCCCGAAAAAAGTATTTTTTTTTGGGCCGCCCTAATGCACAAGAATGTAAGTATTTAAGTAAATAAAAAATTCCAAAATCGTAGAAAATAAATAACGTAAGAACAAGGAACTGACGCGCGTTAACCTCCTCTTATAATTGCCCCTGACAAATGTCCAAAATATGTACCCTATACTTTATTCAAACAAAAATAATAATTTAAACTATTTATGCAAAAGCTACTGAAAACTATTCAAAATGACGAAAGCTTGAAAATTATATTAAAAAAAAAATTGTTTCATATTTTTTCCTTTTTTTATTTTTGGCTCAAGAAATATGTCATAAAAACAAGAATTAATTATTACCCATATTTAAACTTTAGTGCTTTTTTAATTATTCAAACAGTTTATTATTGATATTTAATAACTTTTTTATCTTACCTAGAAAGCTATAGTTTTTGCTTCAGCGTCACCAAAAACAAATTTTTTTGGGTCACCCTAATGTAGTTGTGGCGTATAGTATGTATTTAAGTAAATAAAGCATTCGAAAAAGGCGGAAATGAAATAAAACAAGAAGATCCAATTTCTATTTCTACTTTTGGCAGTTCTTGCACAATTAACGACGAGTAACGAAAAATCGTTGATTGCCAGCAGAGGCAATCAAAGAAAGCAGCAAATAAGTAGGAGGTGGCAAGTAAGTGGGAGGAGAACACGCAAAACGAGAAGACGAGCTGACGCAGTTGACATCACACTGCCGCATCTTGTCATTGAGTCGGGTTCTGACACTTCAAGACATTTTGTAATGATGATATAACGGTACGGTCTTAAGTAAATAGGGAAGAAGAGTGGGCAAATGAAGGAAACAATAATAACAAAACGCCGTAAAAGCAAATAGGGCCATGAATAATGAATATATGAGGAAGAAACGAAAAGAAAATAAGTATTTCAAACTACCCAAAAACACGAAAAAAACAAAAAACAGAAAACAGAAAATAAACACAAATAAGGCCTAAAAAACCGCAGACAAACAAATCGTAACAACTGGCAGGCGGCCACAAAATGTTGCAGCAAGTGGAAAGCAAAGACGGAAGCTGCAGAACAACAAGCAACAGACCAGCTGTAAAGAAGATATGAATCGTTGAATGTATCCAGCTATCATACACAGCATAGCGTTTTTTACTAAGTAGAGGAGGAGTACCGAAAACTCTCTGCCCAACTTCACAAGTAAACAGGCAAAGTTCACACTGCATTTAGGGAGCAATTTTGCTAAGTAGTAGGCGCAACAACGGCTAGCCAAATATGAGAAAAATGCGTCACGCCAAAAAAATAAACTCAACCCAATTTTAATAAAACAGGCCAGCCGGCAAATGGAATATTGCAAGAAAGTAAATAAATAACAGAGTGCGAGAGTGTGAGTGTGTGAGTGAGTGTAAAGAAAATAATAATAATAAATCAGCACAACGGCATAGCAGCGTAAAGTCAATGCGGAGAGTTGCGCAGCAAAGCAGAGATTAATAAAAAGGAATAAAAAATGTATGAAAATAAAATAAAATAAATAAAGAGAAAAAATAAATAAAAAGAAAAAATAAATGAAAAGAAAAAAACTTCCGAAGAAGAAACTTAAGTCATAACCGCAACGGCAGAAAATCAACATACAAATTGCATGCGACCCGCAAAGTATGTATGTGTATACGTGTGTGTATACGGTAGGTACTCGTATAGCTTGTGTTGCCCAAAATACGAGCGCAGAAGATGGGCTTCTCGTTAATATCATACAAAGTGAGTAAATATTTTTGCATGACAAATTGAAATTATATTGCAATCATGCAATGCGTCATGACCTGGCCTAAAAATGATTCTCGAATTAGGTTAAATAAGCAGTCATTTGTTGGTGGTCCTCGCTAAGGAGTGCGCGTGAGCGTTGCACACTGGCTGGCTATTAATCTGATTTTGAAATTGTGGGCTCTCGACATACGCAGAAAGAATAAGGTGAAGCAGCAGTACTGGTAGGTGCCTCCAACAGCGATTTTTCGAAACTCGAAGGCGGATAATTGGAGGTGAAGCGTGAGCTGAACCTGTCAAGGTAGAGAGCAGTTTTTTGGTTTAATTATTGAATTCGCCTTAAATTAAATTATTTTAAACACTCAGAGAGTGGCTATTCCAGAAGCTAAGCAATGAGCGATTCTATACTTGGTTATCTAAATACTTCGGACCTTGTAGTCGATTCATCTAAAAATAGGTTTATTTGTAGGCTTTAGTATAATAAGAAGTAAACTGAAAAAATTAAAAAACAAAATTAATAATTTTGTGATTTATTTACTAAATTTTTTATTTATTTAAATATTCAACGAACCAGCGAACAACCAATGCAAAACTCTGTTCTTGCAAAGCACTCGCAAATACTGACCCGTGAGGGAATACTTTTTCGGCAGCTCCGTTGGGAGAGTGGTAGATTGTGGAGATTTGATCAGTATGTAGGTGTAGCTGTGAAGCCACAAGTCGTGCATACTGCTATGCCGGTATAGCACAAGAATTATAGAAACGAAATTGCGCCCATTGGAGTGCGTGACGTCACATTGCCCGAGTTGTGCAGTGTTGCTAACCATTTGCTCTTCGTAATAAATTTAGTGCGTTTTATATATCAAAATGTGAAAGTTTTTAAGTTGGTGTTGGTTTCCAATTTTTAATTTAAAGCTATAAAACTATAATTAAAAAAAAAACTTAATTATTAACCAAAAGAATGTTAAAAAGGTCACTCTGAGAAGATTTTAGTGCTAATGAAAATTAGTTAGTTCTTATAACATTTGATATTTTGAAAGTGCAAATTTAATATTTTGCTCATTTTAAGTTAATGCGAAAATATTAAATGCCCCTCTCTCAACTCTTCCTAACATTCAAAACCTTTTTACACATTTCAAAAAGCGTTTGACTTTACTGAATGCGAATTAAGGGGACCCGGTGGTCTAGAAATTTCAAAATACCGTTTTTTTGTTTTTCCGATATTTCGAAAGTATAATATCTTAGGAATGTACTGTAAGATTTTCAAGTGGAAATTCCCAATGTTATAGCTTCTAGAGCCCATTAAGTAAGTAGAAAGCGGTTCACGCGCTCCTGTATCTCAAACCTTAAACTCATTTATCTCGAAACGACTTTTTTCGGCACAGCGGGGATGAAAACAAAAAAACTATTCAACCGAATCACTTGAAATTTGGATATGTTGTTCACAATGTTTATCGCTATCGTCGGAACTAGAATCATAATTTTATTTAAATAATTTCTTATTTTTTAAACTGAAAAAGTAGTGAAAAAACCCCGATTTTACGAACTTTTTTTTCAAAAGTGCGCCATTTTGTCAATTTTTCATTTTTTCGATTTGTTCTAGTTCCGACCATAACTGCACTCTTTCTGATTAAGAATCTTCTTGAATTTTGCGTTTCAGATGAGTAGAAGTCTCGAAATCATCTACGCCGTCCGGGTTCGATTTTTTGAGAGGGTCATCTTCAGCGGCATTTTTATAATAATAAATATTGTTTCAAAAGTAAAAAAAAAAATTTTTGTAGGCTCAATAAACGTACTAATAAGCCCGGAAAGTTGAAACGTCGTTTTTTTTAATTTTTAATGGAAAAAAAAATCGTGAAAATAGGTGAAATTTTCGTGCTCTAGACCCCGGGTACCCTTAAAACCATAGAGGTGTAATCGTTTCGGCCGGTGCTCAATCCCTAGTGGGACATAGGGCATCAAGACATTTTTACACAAAGAGTACCTTATTTTGCACAAAGAGTACCTTATTTAGCAAAAAAGTCGTTCCGTTAACAAAAGAGTTTTTCTTAACAAAAAAAAACTCATAAATTAAATTGTAAATATCCATAACACATTTATTAAAAAAAAAAACGCACATTTTAAAGACAATTTGTCACGGAGTTCTGTACAAAGAAAAAAATTTGGTATTTTATTTTCTTTAAATGGGCATTTTAGTGCGTTTCAGGTACAAAGCTAGGCAACACTGCAGTAGCGAGAGAGAGATTTGACTGTTGAAAGCAGAAGAACACCAACAACAACTGCAATCGCGGGCAATGCGACCAGATGTAAAAAAAGTGAAGCTAAATGAAACTGTGTGAATTATTGAACTAATTTTTTAAAAATTTATATTTTACAAAATTATAATCATTACATCTTAATTAGAACAGGCTAGAAAAATGTCATGAAGAAAGAACGAAAACTCCGAGACTAAATAACAAAAAAAAAAGCTAAATCAAATTACCAAAATGGTAATCTGGTCACACTGGTGCTAATACGACTCATTATTCTTTCGATCACAGGTATAGCAGCACTCATGAGAGTTTCCTCTCCACGGGCGTCATCCCGGAAAATAAGCAGAAAAACGGTATTTTTCATTGGTTCGCTGTACATATTTGAATATAGCTAATATAAGGAAAAATCTGAGTGGGATATTTTTTCAAATATGACAAAAAATTTTCTCAAAAATGTTTAACAAAAAAAAATTTGGTAAAGAATCTTTGTAAAATGTATAATTCATGCTGAAAAACAAATTTTATATAAAAATGCTGAAACGAACCGAAATATTTCACTTCCAGGAATTCCATACGAAAATTTTCAGCATTGAATAAATTTGAAAATTATTTTTTTTCAAACTTGTTTCAGTTTATGTACTTCTTATGAGGCTCAAGTCTACAAATAAACAAATTTATAGGTTAATTGGTGACAATATAAAATATACTTCGCCCACTTAATATGGAATCACTCATTAGCTGGTATAGCCACGAAAGTAGATTTGAAGGTAAAGAGCATTTCAAAAGTGACGCCTAGATGTCGTAGTGAATAATTCCTAGACGGTACATTTTTTTGACCACACTCAGTTCCATTCGCAGAGGCGACATAACTTTCCTCATGGGCGACTTCAATGCGAAAGTAGGTAGCAATAACTCTGGTCTAAACCGAGCCGAAAGTGGAGAGGCTTGTAAATTGATATCAGGAATAGACGGGAAGTCGACATAAATAGTGATCACGAGCTAATTACCGACGACGTCGAGATCAAGCTGAAATGCAGAAACAAAACCAACACACTGCATAGACATAAGCGATTCGACGTACAGCTGCGATACTATCCTGCGGCCAGAAAAGAAATTACCAGCGCCTTTCGCGAAAAGCTACTCACTAACAGAACAGCAAAGATTGGGAACCTGCAAATGTCATGGTCAGGCAGATCGCTCAGGAGAAAAGCCATCAATATCAAATCGTGGATATCTGATACTGCCCTTCTTTTAGCGTAGAAATTAACTCAAACAGCAACTCATCAGCGATGGCTCTCTTCGGTCAGCCTACAGAGAGGAGGTGAAGCAAGTAAAGAAATCGACCGGAAAGGATAAGAGAAAGTTTAGTGAAGATCTTGCAAGCGATGCAGAAGGGACAGCAGGAGCAAACAATACGAGACAGCTGTACCGCATAGTTGGCCACCTAACCAACCAGCAGAGTAGTGGTATTCAACCAATCAGAGATCTGAATGGTGCTTTACTGATCTCCAATGATGGCCAGATCCTCAGAAGAAAGGAATACTTTGAGGCAACTAGCAACATCGCTCTTGGCAATGAATCTAGCTTCGAAGTGGGCAGCACAACAGCCAGCAGCAAAATAGCGAAGAGCTTGCCCTAAACTAGCGGAGATCAAGAATGCAATCAAGAAGCTGAAGCTCAACAAAGCCGCGGGTGTAGATGGCATACAGCCAGAACTACTGATAGCCGACCCGTATATTTCCGCGGAAATTCTGCATCCTCACATCACCGCCGTCTGGGACATTGAAAAGTTGCATCCGTTCTGGACAAAAGGGCCCATCGTGAAGCTGCCCAAGAAAGGCGATTTGCGTGACTACGCGAGGAATAACCCTACCCAAAATTCTAGCCACATTCATACAAGGCAGACTCCAATGCATCGAACGCTCCTTAAGGGACGAGCAAATTGGATTTCGCCCTTACTAAGCCAGCACTCTTCGCATTATAGTAGAACTATCACTTGAGTGGCGCCCCCGCTCTACATGCTGTTCAAGAAGGCTTTCGACACAGTCAAACGAGACTCAATATGGCTGGCGTTGAGTAGAAAGGGAGTTTCCGCTAAGATAATCCGACTCATCAGATCCCTTTACGAGAACTCTGAAATGGGCAGTGCTCCACAAAGGCATCATCACCGAACCGTTCACCACCAACTCAGGTGTAAGACAAGGTTGCTTCCTATTGCCCTCTTTCGCGTTTTAAATAGATTCAGTTAATAAAAGTAAAAATCTGAATTTCCGAATAGCTATTCCAGGTCATTTTGACACTGATAATAATGGTTTACAACAAAAACAAATCTATTGTAAATTGAAGAATATCATTAACGAAATCCAATTACAATATCGAGCATAATCGCCCAGCGAAATGTCACAAACAGTCGGAAGTGTGTGCGGGCAGATTACACTCATCAAAAATTTGATTGAAAAACGCAAAGTCATCAAGAAATGAAAACTTCGAATGCCGTGCTTTCTCTCTCGCCCCCTCCCTCCCATCACACGTGTACGCTCTCAGATAAACAATGCTTAAGCGGATTTTCAACATTTATATTAATTCAATTAAGCGATGCCGCCCACTAGGATTGCAGTTAAACATACAGCGGCAGACAAAAGTGGTCAAAAAGCGGCGACACGTGCCAATTCTCAGATAAATATAAATACGCATGAGCACACATATGCACACATAAATATATACACAAAAATTCTAGGTAAGCATATTAAATGCAAAGAAGATTGAAGACAAACAACTTCAACTCATTTAACTTCTTTCAATCGGCGCTTCCTTTGTCATCAATCAAGTTAACCCCTTTACCTTAACTGGCACCTCAGTGTAAAGTGCAGCGATAGCGGTGAAAGCGCGGAATTTGCCTCAATTGTTTGTCGCTATAAGTTGAATGAGTTGGCAAACAATAGCTCTGCATGGGCCAAGCCGTGAGCGCAGTTGACCGATTGTCCGAAAATCTTACGGCTGCTGAGTGTCGTGTGGCTGCCTTTTGCTTCACGCATAATCCCAAAAATCCCAATTAAAGCCTGATATATTGCCAAGTTGAAGCCACAGCCACCGCCACCACCGTTAATGCTCGATCTTCATTCCCATATGTCATACGTCAACCCCTGTGAGTGGCCAGCTAGTCAGACTAACCGTTCGCGTTGGCACGTTACACTCATCAGCGGTGCATTTTTCGCATTTTTTCCTTTTTTGGTTTTTTTTGTGTTCTTACACCGCTGCCATACATCTTCAGCGCAAATGTAACGCATTTTGCGTGAAATCCCCATCATAATCCGAATAATCTTTACATTCGCAAGCCAAGTTGAAAACTCCGCAAGTCGTACGTGAAGCCAGCAAACCGCTATGGTTCCCGCACTTTCGGCTGCTGGCAACTTCCAACTCACAAATCTCCAAGGCTTTGCTCTTCACTCAATTCTGCTTACTATCCTCGCATCAGCGCAACTCATCAGACTCTTCTTCATATGTGAATTCAAAACTGCCCACTGTATGCACTTCTGTAATTCTGCCTTTTCATTGTGTTTTTTTTTGTTTTTTCTGTAGTTCACTTCTGCTTCTTTGTGCAGTGAGAGCTGTGGTTGTTGTTGTTGTCTGTTGGTGCCGTCTGCTTGCGGTTGCAACAAGTCATATTGTCGTGCTCATCATTATTTGCGCATAAATTAGGATTATGTCTTCTCCTTTTTTCCCGTTTTCCCTTTGCTTACATTTTGTCTTTAAAACTAACCACACTTTCAGCCTGCGCTGATTCCAGGCAAGGAGAGGAGTTGCGTGCTGACAAGTGGTATGGTATGTGTTTGCCACAAATTGTGGTCGGAGTTATGGTCGCAAATATAAATTCTTTTCTAAAATTGTATTTTATGTAGATACACTGAGAGAAAATGTTTAAGAATTGCGTGATCCAATGGCGAGTTGCGCGTGTGTCGTGTCATGGAAAGTCTTAGCACGCCACAGTCCGTGATCTCGACGGCCTTTGGTTTCAACGAGATGGCACCATTTGCCATATAATACGTGAGACCATGACTTGCCTCCGAAAACGATTCGTTGAATAACTAATTTCACGCCTCAGATCAGTGAATTAACCGCTGCGTAGTCTACATGGTCACTTCAAAGCCAATGTATATGGATAAGCCGCCTACGATTGAGGCCTTGGGAGCCAACTTTATGCGAATCATTCGCCAAATATCACTCAATAGTTTCGAATGCGCAAACGTGCATTGCAACTTCAGAATGGTCTGCCTCAACCGCAGTTACGGCTAACATTTCAAAGAAATTACTTTAGAAAAATAATTATAAAGAAAGGTTAGTTTGTATGATGTTAAAGCTTATCAAATAAATTGATTTGTTTCATTGTTTTTCATTTTTGAAAAAAAGTTTCTGTGTTCTTCGTTCATCGCGATCTGGTTAAAGAGGAAGTCATACTCTGCTGGTGTCTAGACAAATCCATCTACCTGCATTCCATTCATTAAGGCAGATCTAACGTTTTTGTGGCTATAGAGGAGTCCAGAAAAGATTTTCATATCCCATTACTATACGGATCTTTTTTTCAAATCCAGTCAACCCTTACAGCGAGGAAAAGAAAATCTCATTAAAAATTAGCGGATATGGAAGAAGAGTCCAAAGATACATCAAAAATACGCAACTGTTATCTCGTTCACTTTTAGGGGACTTAAACCACACGGATCTATTGTCAAATCCAGTCAACCCTAAACGAGGGGAGAAGATCTCATTAAGAATTAGCGGAGATGGAAGAAGAGTTGAAAGATACAACAAATTAAAAATACGCAACTGTTACCTCGTCCACTTTAGGGTATTTAAACCACACGGATCTACTGCCAAATCCAGTCAACAGTCAACAGAGGGTAGCAGAAGATCTCATTAAGAATTAAAAATACACAATGGTTACCTCGTCCATTTTCCTACATATCTAAGGAAATCTTAAGTGGCCAAGATCTGCTCAAATTGAATGGACAAGTGACAAATATCAATAGGAACTCCCATTGATTGATCGTGTTGTTGTTGCTGCTGTTGCAGGAGCACAATCATTCTCCATAAATGTACGGGGAATGCTGCTGAAGTGACAGTCCTTAGCTGGATATAAATCCGAGTCGTTCCGGGAACGTAGAACCCACTGTCGAGGGAGTTTACATTGATCGTATATAGTAGCCACTTTAATACCATAGATAATCAAAGAAGATGAATAGAGGGAAAAGAAATAAACGGGTAGAAAAAGGAAGAAGCTTTGGATTAGAGGATGACAACCAACAGTGACCAATTACGTTCATATAAACCGCTTCAAGCTACTAATGTATTTCACCAGGTGTGTGATATTTAAACCCGCTAAAAAGTAAGATCCCGGATATATTATACATATAAATCTTTGCTCCACGAGAGCAGACCAGAGCAGCTGAAAAGAAGCTGCTGAGGTAATTCTACATCATCCTCCAAACAGCGTCTACAGAAAGCTGCAATTCCAAATCTCAACGCAACCGGTATACTTGTCAGACAACTTGAAAGAACACACGAACCCTTACCACTACAGAACAACGAAATTCTGAACAACTGATTTGTTTCCTACAGCAAATTTTGCCCCTTTTTTGACGAAGATGTAATATTGAACGCCTGAGTAAGATAAGTCTAGACAGTCCTTGGGAGATAAGTTTTTCTGCTGCTTTTCTGCTGGTTTATTCCCAAAACAATCATCATTGTAAGAGAGTCAGAGAGGGTTTTATAGAGCAGCACTGCGTTGAGCCCTTCACAGCATTTATTTCTTAAGTGAGTAGTTGTAGCAGAACTTTGGAGAGTAGAAACTGGGCTTTATATGGCATGTGACAGGATTGTAAGGTGGAGCTAGCCTCATAGAGACTATTCTATGAGAAGCAATTGGATTGTTTAAACACAAGACAAAAGAGCTTCAGAATTTTTGGAAGATATGCGCAAAGTGTAGCTTAAGATGAAGAAAAATGGAGTCTCAACTATTAGAAGTAACTCGGTTTAGAAACCTACTATTATCTCAAGACGTACATAGCTCCAGAACCTTTGGAAATGGTGCACTTACCTAGAAGAAGTAGCCAATAAATATTCTACTCTCGAGTCTTAGATTTGACTTTTATTCATTGCTCGCCCTGTAGAAAGATGTTAGTCGAGCATTTGTTAACCGCTCCTTCTTTTTTTCCCAGTGCGCATTGCAAACAACATGCAATCCAGTAATGATCCTGAGAAGATGTTAGCCAAACAATTTTTTATTTGCTTTATGCGCTGTTTAGCTGGATAATTTTAACCATATTTGGAGTCAACAGCGTCGAGTCTGCTACAGACAGTTTACTGCATTTTCCTTGCGACAACTGCAAGTAAATATGCAACCAACAGTGGACAACAGATATTTGATGGCTCATTGGTCAACTAAAGCAAGTCTGCAAACAAGCAGTCAATTTGGCTAAGATGGCCAAAAGGAGACACAGAGCCATAAGAGATGGACTACAATTACATTGTCTGTCTTTAGGTTACTTTACTGTGTTTGTAATGTGATTTGGTTGTCTTTGTTTTGGGCTGAATGCTGGGCACATTCATGGGAATAATACTGAGTGAAGGTAGGAAAGGAAGGACTGGAGCAGCGGTTTGTGGCCGACAGCTCTTAAGACCGATTTATGCTTGCCAAATGGGCATTTGTACCTAGAAGAAGTGATGGAAAAGAAATGAGCACGAAAGTAGATAGATATGAAGATGGTTACACCGAAAGATTGGTGATGTGCATAGAAGATGCCCGTAAGAAGTCGAAAGCGCAAAAGGAGCCTGGGGCAGGCGATGAGATGATGTTGCGTACTGCGGTGGGTAATGGGACGACAAGAAAGTGTCATATGCATTAACAGAAGCCAGCCACAGGCAATGTGGTTAAGTAGAATTTATTGTTCTTGCCACTGTTTGTGCCAACACACGCACACGCTTACGCTCTTGGGACCTCGCCTAGCGGCGGACTGCTTCTAGCAAACATTTGATCTGCACTGAAAGCCTTTATTTGCGGCCTAATGCGTTCACACTCAGCAGCACAAAACCGAACGACTGCGCTGTAGCTCGTTGCGCCTGTTGCACATTCAGGTCGAATTACATGGGAATATATCAAGGTGTTGCAAGTAGGCAGCAAACTCCCTGGTAGCACATGCAACACCAACCACTACGCAAGTTGCTGTTTTCGCATTTCTTAAATGTGTGCTCACAAATGTTTATATGCATACAAATATATATTATATATATTTATTTATATACATACAAACATACATACAGACATTTGTATATGAGCAAATTTCACGCCAATTTGCAAATGCGCAAGCATAAAATTGTTGAGTGCAGCTTCGTAGGAAGAGAAAAACAAAAGCTCAAACATAGAAATAAAAGCAAAAAAATAAAAATAAACTTCATAAAAAATAATATTTAGTAAGGCTCTTTCAGCTAAAACGAAACCTTCAACACAGCTGTGTGGCCACTACGCTGCCAGTCAAGAATTTATTAACTCACTTAAGTGTTTACCTCACTGCCAGAGCGGAAAAAGAAGCAAAAACAGTTGGCTGTAAATTACGTAAATACGAGCGCAGTTCAATAAAGTCATTGGCGGCATTTTGCTAGTAGCTTCCTTGTAGGCTTTTGCTTTTCGCTATTTATTTTTTCTCAATTTTTATTATCCCCGTTTATTGTTTTTGTATGTCCGCTGAAGCACAATAAACAACAACGCTAACGGCTTAAATGTCTGCAGGAGTGAGAAGATGTGCGTTAGAGGCAGCAAAATGCAAATATTTAAGCGATCAGTCAGCCAAGCAAAAGCTTTTGGCGCCAGCAGCTGTGCAATCGAAGGCGTGTGAGGAGGGAAGATGCTGGGATGTGGGGGAAAATAAGAAGTTGTAGCAATAGGAGTTGCCAGTCGCTAGTCAGTTATGCTATGAGCCGTTACGGCGTAAATAACAGGAGTTTGCTTAGTGACATCCACACTGGGTGGCAGCAGACACTACGACTTAGCACACAAATTGACTTGAAAAAATATTTCCATGCATTAGTAAGTACCAAACAAGTGCTGGTAGAAAAATGGCTAACACTTGGGCGTTGTTTTTTTTCTTGTATTTTTGTAGCTCTTATTTTTTAATTTATATTTTTATTTATTTTTGTAATTTAGTTTTTGTTTTTAAGTTAAAACTTTTTTATTTGTTCATTTCATTTATTTAATTTACATTTTTTAATTCCATTTTTTATTTATTCATTTATATTTTTGAATATATTTATATTTTTTATTAAGCTTTTTAGCTTATGTGTTTATTTATTAGTTTATGGGCGATATTTTTGTTGCATTATTTTAGCATTTATTTTTTTTATTTCTTTATTTATTTGTTTGTTTTTTTAATTTATTTAAAATTTTGCTTGCTTGTTTATTTATTTTATATCTTTTTTTTATTACTTTTTTTTATTGATACATATTTTTAATTTTATTTTGTAACTATTTCTTATCTTTTTATTTTTTGATTTATACTTTGGAATACATTTTTATTTCTTTTATTTATTATTTTAATTTCTTTTCATTTTTTAATTTATTTTATGTTTTTTTTTATTTATTTGTTTATTTTTTTAATACATTTTTTTTATTAAAAATTTTTTTTATTAGCTTATTTCTTTTTTATTTGTTTATTTATTTTATTTTTATTTGTTTATATTTTTCATTTATTTACTTATTATTCACTTTAATTTTTAAATACAGTTTAATTTTTTTTATTTTTATATTTATTGATTTATATTTTTGAATTTGTTCTTATTTTCTATTGGTTTTTTTATTTATTTTTTTATTTATTTTTTTATTTCTTTTTTTATTTATTATTTTAATTTGTTTTCTGATTTAGTTTTTTAATTAATTTTTGTTTGTCTTTTAATTATTTTATTTTATTCTTTATTTATTTTTTATTTATTTTTTTAATTTGTCCTTTTCTTTTTTGAATTTTTTTATTTAACTTTTTTTATTGATTTATGTTTTAAAAATTATTTTTTATTTTTTCATTGATTTTTTAAATTTATTTCTTAGTTTTTCATTTTTATTTGTATTTTCTCATTATTTTTTTTTTAATTTATTTGTTTTAGCATTATTAAAACTATTTTTTTTTAATTTATTTCCCATTTTTTTATTTATTTAGTTTTTATTGATATTTATTTTTAACATTCTTTTTAATTATTTTTAATTTTCTTTATTTACTGATTTATATTTTTGAATTCATTTTTTTTTTCTAGTTTTTGTTTTATTTATTATTTTAATTTTAATGCATTTTAAATTTTTTATTTAGTTTTTAAATTTATTTGTTATGTTTTGATTTAGTTTTTTAATTAATTTTTGTTTTTCTATTTATTATTTTATCAGATTTTTTATTTATTTTTTAAGTTTATTCTTTATTTATTTTGTATTTTTTTTTTTTAACTTTTTTATCGATTAATATTTTTAAATTTAAAATAGCGAAGCTTATTTCGGTTAAAGAGTATTTCGGTACCACCGAGAAAAAATTTTTGATTCTTCTAAAAACTGCCTAAATAGTTTTTTAGTATATCTAACCTGTCCATTTTTTATCGCAGCCAAAAGCATTAGGAGCCTTCGATTCGCCATACGTTAACGAGTGCCGAATAGATGAAGCAACTGGTATGAAAGAAATACGTGGATAGATCTGGAAAGGAGCCGCCAAAAAGTACATTTGTCTGAGCACTTAACGAGTTCATACAGAGCAATTTCCGGTGCTTCAACTTGTTACTTGCGATGATCGTGCTCTGTCAACACCCTTTGTATTCTCGTTCATCTTAATGGTTTATAGACTAAAACCTAATCAATTGCAAGCAACGGCAGTCCCGTGTGCCAAAAGACAATTCGCAAAGTAGAAACAACAAAAGTTTACATGTGTGAACACAGTCTAATGAAATTTGCCAAATATCAGAAAGGTGAGTTGGCACCATTAATAATAGTGGTAACTCGATAACTCTATTATTGCTTTCTTATGCTATTTTTTCTTCAAGCGAACATAGTTCC
Organism: Anastrepha obliqua; assembly: GCF_027943255.1. NCBI lineage: Eukaryota > Metazoa > Arthropoda > Insecta > Diptera > Tephritidae > Anastrepha > Anastrepha obliqua. The sequence continues at coordinate 110,437,179 of NC_072896.1, read as the reverse complement.
AGCATACCGATCTCAGAAGGGCCGAATCTAAGGCGCCTATTCGTATCAAGAAGAGTTCTATATATCATACTTATATTCTTTTGAGCTCCGAAGTATAATAGTTTTATCAGTTACGCAGAGTTGTGCAGCCGAAGATATTATTTTTGTTTCATCAATCTGAAGTACTTTAAAATTCATTACAAATTTCCTTTTAAACCTGCTTTTTTCCTTAATCCATTAACAAAACAGGGGTGAACTTTTGCTCTTTTTTTACCCAATCTAGTGAATATCAATTACAACCCAGCTTGAAATACATTTCAATGCTCAGGTAGCCGCAGGCTTAAATCTAGCTACAGTGCTTCTGAGTGATTGCCGCTGTCTTCCTGTCTACTTCGTAAATGTCTACCCTGCCTTCAGTCAGCCATGAAAATAGCCACTGACTGACCCAGCGCCAGGTCATGTACGCTATGACAATCAAATCTTTCTGTGAAACTAACACCTCTCTTTCCTAACGCAATCTCACTCTCTCTCTCTAAGTCACTGGAATATGATGTCAGTTAGGCGGGAGGAGAGCCATGGCTGGCTCTTTTATTAAAACTTTTCAACTGTGAGTGAAGTCTGCGCTAAAGCAGTTCCAGCCTTTGTATTGCAAAATTATTCATTGTAATGCGCTTTACTTTAGAGGAACTGTGAAACTCCAGTTGTTAAAATTTTTAATCCATTATTTTAAAACAATCCGATATGGAACATTTCTACTTCGCAGATAAATTACTTAACGACAGCAACTAACGTTTCGGATATTAAAGTTGCTGCTGAACTTGAAGCATAGTGGATTTTCATGCGATTATTCATTGCTACTGTAAAAAAGATGGAATGTGGCAGCTAAAATACATGCGGATAAAGCGCTAAGCGTAGAAGAAAGCCATAAACAACAGAAGACACCCCGCAGTAATGCATAGTAGTTGTAGTAGACTAGTGGCATATGTTGCAAGTTGTAAGTTACCAGTGAGTCAACTATATAACTGATGGGCCATTAGTGGAAGAAGAAGCACGAACATAGAGAATGTCAAGGCATAGCGAGAGTAGTCACGGAAACAGTAACAGCAGTAAAACATGGCAACGGGGACAGCAATTGAATTGATGAGCAACAGAATTGAAGAAGAAATTGGATATCAAATGCTCGCATTGAGAAATTGGCGATGAGCGTGCAACAACAACAACAACAACAACAACAAAAGCAACAACCATCACCATGAATGGCACTGTTGGTAGTAAATTTTACTTACACCACCAGTTAAAGCTACCACACAGCTAAAGCCAAAGTAATGCCAGTGAGGCAAGTGATGCAAGCATACACTGTCTGCCACACTGCGTACATTGCGAATTGTCGGGAATGAGCGAATGCTGGTTAATTAGAATTGAATGATTTGCAACGTGCCGCCATGCCATGAGAGGATTGCAAGCTGATGCCGCAAGTTGCTGCAGCTTAAGAAAATATGCGAAATAAAAAAAATCATAAAAAAAAAACTTGCGAGCAATATTGGTGAAGCGGAGCGAGGGAGGGTAAGTGAAGAATAATTGCAGTCATGTTGCATTAAATTTAATTTAATGGAATATTTTAACGAGTGCAGCTGGAGTAACTTCAAAACAAAAAAAGAAAACAAAAACACGCAAAAAAAACAGGAAAAAAATTAAAAAAAATAAAATTAATAAAAGAAAAAAAGGAGAATATTAATAAAAGAAAAAAAGGAAAAATTAATAAAAGAAAATAGCAAACAAATTAATTTATTATTGCCAGTGGAAGTTTAATGCAAAAAATATTGAATAAAAAATCGACATTAATACAAACTTTAGGAAATTTGTGATTCATTCTGGAGAATGCCTTAAATGTGCAAGGAATGTTTAATAATTAAAACGCTCGGAAGTCCAAAGCGACGGCGCAGGATGAACAGACGCAGAAGAAGAAGAGAAGAAAAAAAGAATTTGGTAACATTGACTCAAATTCGTCGTGGTTGGAAAAATAAAAATTAAAGTGGTAGAAAGGTGAAGACAATATAAACTGTAAATTACGTAGATAAAATCAAATGAAAAAAAAATGTTAAAAAATATTAAGAATAAAATAAATAAAAAAGAAGCTGAAGATAAAAAAAGTTATTATAAAAAAATATTTAAAAAAAGAAAAAAAAATATTTTTAAATTTTTTTTGAATAAAAAAGCTTATAACATTTTTAAAAACAAAGAAATATATATTTTTAAGCAACAAAACAAAAAAATAATAATCACTGGAATCACTAGTTACAAAGAAGAATAAAATAGTTATACAACGAAAAAAAAAATAAATAAAAGTGGAAGCTCATCAACCTCTTGTTAAAAACATCATACATAAAAATATATCAAAAGTGGAAAGGTTTGAAAGACTTTAAAATCTAAAACACACATATTCATCCAAAAATAAAAAAAAATTTATATATCAGGTCAGTCCATAAGTTCGTACGTATTTTACCCATAACTTCACTTTTGTACGATTTTTGCATATAAAAAATTATTCGCGAAATATAACGGAACTATTTGTATTTTCTTTGATATATTGTGCATTCAACAAGTGATTTTAATCGCGAATAGAAGCACATGTTGTTAAAAAATAAAATGGAATCTTCGAACGCGTATTATTTTGTATTTTTGTTATAAAAGTGGTAAAAATGCAACAACTGCTGTTGCAGAAATAAACACTGTTCACGGAGAGGACACCGTGAGTGTAAACACTGCGCAAAAGTGGTTTTCAAAATTCCGAAGTGGTAACTGCGACGTGAAGGATGCCCCGCGCGCTGCTCGTCCTGAAGTCTTTAACTACGACGCCTTGCTCGAACTCGTGGTAGCTGAGTCAAATTTAACAGTCGATATGATAGCTCAGAGCTCAAATTCATCGCATGGAACAGTTCACCGGTACCTGGTTCAGTTGGGAAAGGTCTCAAAGCTGGAAAAATGAGTTCCGCATAGATTTTCCGTCGCCAACCTTCAACAGAGAGTGAATGTTTGTTCTCAGCTGCTGCAACGGCTTGAAAATGAAAGTTTTTTGAACCGTATCGTTACTGGTGATGAAAAATGCGTCCTTTACAATAATCCTGTTCGCAAACGCCAATGGTTAGATAAAGATGAAACACCAGAACCGACCCCTAGAGATGACCTTCACCCCAAGAAGATTCTCGTGTCCATTTGGTTGGATATGACCGGTATTGTTTATTAAGAACTTCTGGAACCAAACTAGACGATAACTGCTGATTATCATTCCCATCAGCTATCAAACCTGAATGAGGCACTTAACAAAAATCGACCGTCTGTAGTGAATGGACAACGCAAGACCTCATACCGCAAGGCAAACATCAGGCAAGCTGAACGAGCTCGGATGGGAGCTAATGCCGCATCCACCATACTCTTCGGTAATTTCACCTTGTGATTACCGCCTTTTCCGTGGACTTCAATCCCATATGAGTAACAGGAAGTACGCTTCAAAAGAAGCTATAAAAAGAGATATCGAAGCGTATTTTGGTTCCAAGAACAAACCATTTTTTGAGCAGGGAATTAAAAAATTGCCTTAACGTTGGGAAGACATTGTAAATAATGAAGGAAAATATATTATTGATTAATAAATACTTTAAACATCTTTTTTATTAATTTTAAAACCACCTTTAAAAAACGCACGAACTTATGGACTGACCTGATATTTTTCAAGCCAAAAGCAAAAACTTCAGAGCCTTGAGAACACCACAAATCAGAACGCTAAAATCGTCAAACACCTGGAAAAAAATTAACGCCATAACACATCTCATGCAGCGCATTCGTATGTCACACAACATTGTACGCTCACTGTCAAAATATATGAAAACCGCAGCTGAAGTGACAGTTAGCAGTTGAAATGTCAGTTAAAAGCCACGCAAGCCGGTAACTAATTCCAAAGAAATGTCGGTAAATTGGGGATTTTAAATTCAAAAAAATAACAAAGGTGTATAATAAACGTTAAAAATACGGGCGCAAAAAAGTTAAGGTGATTTCTTAAAAGCAACAGTGAAAGACAAAAGTTAAGAAACAATGATGGGAAATAAATTTTCGTGCTGCAAATGTACCACAGAATAGGCGAGACACAACTTTTTTTAGCTTCCAAAGATCTCTTCTGATTTCCAGATTTAATGATGTCCGTATTTTCATTATATACTTTTTTTATATACAATCCTTAAGTCATCCTGGTGCACAAAAAAATAGTCCTGAGAAGAGAATTACAGCAGTGAGACATCTGCGGTAACAAAATTAAAGAGGATAATTTTTCAGTTCCAAATCGATGGGTAGAAATATTTAGCTAGGACTAGCGCTTCAGCGTGGCTGTTGAAACTAAAAGCGCACTATTTAAAATATTTATCAGTTATTTTTCTGCTAAATTTCTTCGTTTCGCAAAAGATGTCGTTGTTCATAAACTTTCCGCACATTCTGTACTCTACCGCCCTTTTCAGTTTCACGCATGACTTTTCAACGCTGTCTAAAGTTATTATTTCGCTCAAAAGGTAGCGCCGCCGACGCGTGATATGTCATGTCAAAAATTTGTAGCATTTTGCTCATTTCACAGCGATAAACTTAATTTTTTGACCACTTCCTTATGTTTTTTGCGCGAACACCAAATATCATAAATATTCGCTTAAGTGAAGCTGCAAAGACATGAAGCAAAAATGTAAGCGCAACTTGTTGACAGCTAACAGCAAAAAGTTAATGTTATACGCAGTGATGCACGGCAGGAGAGAATGAAAGAAAAAAATACAATTCAACTTTCGACATTCATACTGCTGACACAATCACTGTTTTTGTTGCTACACTACTTTTTTCCGCACCTAGGGAAAACATCAAAGCCAATTCTGGTCAATTGCGAAGCTGACATCTTTTGGGTGTAAGTTGCGCACATCCGACGAAATGGGGGAGTGTCAGTGTTTGCTGAAAGCGATCGTTTGTTCGTTCATTTTGAATTTTTTGTTTTTGTTATTTTTGCAAGCAAATAAAGCTGCTGATTATGGGCGAGTTGATCTGCTGAACAGACGTTTTTGATATAAAAGAAAGAGCAAAAAAAAAAAAAACAAAAAATGCACCACAAAAGGTTGCGCTTTAATTGACAACATCAATGCGGGTACGGTTTTTACGATTATTGATTTAAACGAATGATATTTTTTAAGAAAATACATATGTCTGTTTGTCGTTTAGTATCTGTATTTCCAGGAGGTGCCACTTAATACATAAATGTTGTGATTTTTGGTTGAAGGCTATGAGCGAAGAGCTGGAATTGTCGAGATTGTGACAATAGGAGGATTATAGTAATGGACTATGAATAAGTTCCTTGCGGTTTTACAACAGATGGCGTAACTTGATTATTATTCCATCGATCCACATTTCCAAACATTCATTGGAGAGCTACTGTCGTAAGGCACAAACGTCAGTATAAGTTTTTTATTTGAAGCGTAAACAACAATATTTTTACCACACTTGAAAATGTCGAATTTCGTGCCAAATAATGTGTTTTTGCGGGGAATTCTTCTTCATTATTTTAATATGAAGAAAAAAGCAGCCGAAAGTCATCGTATCTTGGTGGAAGTTTATGGTGAGCATGCTCTAGCTGAGCGAACGTGCCAGAAATGGTTTGCACGCTTTAAAAGTGGTGATTTTGGCTTGGAAGACGAAGAACGCGAGGGTGCGCCGCCAAAGTTCATGGATACCGAATTGGAGGAATTGCTCGATCAAGATCCGGCTCAAACGCAAGAAGAGGTTGCAACAACTTTGGGAGTTGATCAATCAACCATTTCCAAACGTTTAAAAGCCATGGGAATGATCCGAAAGGTAGGCCATTGGGTGCCGTATGAATTGAAGCCAAGAGACGTTGAACGCCGTTTTATGGCATGCGAACAACTGCTTCAACGGCACAAAAGAAAGGGTTTTTTGCATCGAATTGTGACTGGCGATGAAAAGTGGGTCCATTACGACAATCCAAAACGTCGGGCAACGTATGGATACCCTGGCCATGCTTCAACATCGACGTCGGCGCAGAATATTCATGGCCTGAAGGTTATGCTGTGTATCTGGTGGGACCAGCTGGGTGTTGTGTATTATGAGCTACTGAAACCGAATGAAACGATTACGGGGGATGTCTACCGACGACAATTGATGCGTTTGAGCCGAGCACTGCGAGAAAAACGGCCGCAATACGCCGATAGACACGACAAAGTTATTTTGCAACATGACAATGCTCGGCCACATGTTGCACAAGTGGTCAAAACATACTTAGAAACGCTCAAATGGGATGTCCTACCCCACCCGCCGTATAGTCCAGACCTTGCGCCATCCGATTACTATCTCTTCCGATCGATGCAACATGGCCTGGCTGACCAGCACTTCCGTAATTACGATGAAGTCAAAAAATGGATCGATTCGTGGATTGCGGCAAAACCGACCGAATTTTTCACAAAGGGAATCCGTGAATTGCCAGAAAGATGGGAAAAAGTAGTAGCAAGCGATGGACAATACTTTGAACCATTTTACGTCAATAAAGTTTCAAATTTCGAAAAAAAACCGCACGAACTTAACCATAGTCCTATTAAATATCTTAAAATTCTACGACAGAAATCATGCATATAAACGCCTTATCTCCTTGCATGATTTCCTATGAGACAATGTCCTGTGAGGGCCCCTACTAAAGTCCTAATTTGAAGTCTACTCAATTTTATAATACTCTTGGACAGAGGTAGATTTAGCCTTGGCCATGTTTGCCTAGCTATTTCACAGGTATTGACACTAATCCATCTTTCATTTACAGAACCGATTAGTGCGTCCGTAATAAGAAGAGGTACCCCCATAAAATCTCTTGCAATTTGGTCAGCCCTACAGCTCCCTGGTATATCTCTGTGGCCTGGAACCCAACATAAGATGATATGATATTGTTTGGAATCTCGGTAACAGCGCCACTTTTTGCAAATCTTTGATTCTATTTGTTTATTTCTTCTTGTTTTTTTTTTTTATAAAAATATAGTCGATATTACAACAAAAACTGTATAATGTAAAGTTTCAAAAAATTAAAAAAACAAAATTTTATTTTATCAATATTTTTTAATCAGAATCTTTGGAAAAATTTCGAGCACGCACTTTTATAACCCACTGCATTTTGGTATAATAAAATTTAAGTGTTACAATTTTTTGAAAAAATCAGAGTTTTTATGAAAAATTCCGAGCACGCAGCCTTGAAGTCCATTCAATTTTAAAGTGACTCAACAGTTGCTTTGAGTTTTACAATCCTTTTTTTCCTGACGCTTTTGTGCATTTTTTCCATTTCCAAAGTCAGTTCGAACATTCGTTAAATGGAAGAAAATGCTTAACACCGTCTTCAAGAAAAAAAAATATTAAAAATCAAAGCAATTGTTGAGTCACTTTAAAACTGAATGGACTTCAAAACTGCATACTCAGAAATTTTCTATAAACTGGGACTAAAATTTTTCCAACTTTGATAAAAATTTACTCTATTACAGGAAATCAATTACTTAGAAAGGTGTGCAAAATGTGGATATAAGGAGCATTGTTATTGAAGTTTTGCCCATTTCGTCCCATAATAAATAGATTTCGGTAAGAGTATAATCCTAAGTGTAATAAGAATTGAATTATTTATAAGGAAAATGCTTTACATGTTTCACAAGAGGTGCAGTCCGTCGTTTAGGAAGTATATGGCTTTTTGCTTACACCGAAGAATTCTTGTTTGAAGGGTGTAAGAAACTTTTTTTGTGAAAGAATATTTGTTTTATAGAAAAAAGTTATATACTTTTTTCATATCAATGTTTTGTAAAAAAATGTTTAGTAAAATAAAACTAAATATATTTTGAATTAAATTAGTCATCAACAAATTGCATTAAATATTTTGACGTAGCCGAAAGAATTCATGTTTTACGGAAGCAAGCAAATATTTTTTGGAAAGTAAACTTATTTGTTAGAAAAAAATATACGCGTTTTTTAAAAAAAAAAAATTATACTTTAAAAAAACATATATTTTTTTACATACAAAGAATATTTTTATTTTTAAAGGAAAAAAACTAGTTTTTTAGAAAAAATATATATTATTTTAGAAACAAAAATTCATTTAGAAAAAAAAAATATATATATATATTTCAGATGAAAGGAATATGTTTTTAAGAAAAAAACGTATTGCTTGGAAAAAATTAATACATTTTTTAAAAAATGAAAAATTTTTTATAAAGTGAGTCTTCATAAACCAAAAATTTCATGTTCTGAGCATATAAGACAAAAATTTTTGAGAATGAAAATTGGAATTGTTTTTAGGAAGAAAATTGTATCAAAAAGGAAAAAGTAAAATTCTTTTGAAAAAAAACAATAAATATATATTCTTTATACACAATTATATACATAAAAAATTTCATATAATATATTTTTGGGGAAAAAATTTATTGAGATTGCAGTTGATATATTTGATTAATTTTATTTAGAAATCGATATTAATGCTGTCACAGTAACAAGAAGAATAAGAATTAGAAACAGATGATGAATAAGAAACCGATGATGAGTAATAACAGATGACACGCATAGTGTTGCTAGAAATAACTTGAACAAAATTTAATATATTTTCCAGAAAAAAAATTGTATATATTTAAAACAAAAGAAAAACAAATGTGAGTAAACAAATTTATATAAAAATATATATACATATTATATAAAGAAAAATAATTTTTTTAAGAAAATTAAATATTTTTAATAAAGCGGATTTACATAGACCAAAAATTTCATGTTTTGAGTATAAGAACATTTTTTTTGAGAAAGAATTTTGGAATTTTTTTAGGAATTTTTTTTTTTAAACAGTAAAAGTATATAAAATTCTTTTGAAAAGAGTAATACATATATATTTTTTATACAAAATTATATACATAAAAAATTGTATATATTTTTGAGAAAAAAATGTTATACATTTTCCAGAAAAAGATTGTATATATTTTTCAGAAAAAAAGTATATTTTTTGAAGAAACAAAACAAAACAAATGTTAGTAAAAAAATTTGTATAAAAATATATATACATATTTTGTAGAAAAAAACCAAGCAAAGAAAAATTTGCTCAGTTATGTAAATGGTAAATAAGAAATCCCATTTGTTAGAATACGGCAATTCAGCATGAGAAAATAAATATTTCTAATAAAGTGGGTTTGCAACTTTTATTAAAAAGAAAATTTTTATTAAGAAAGAAATTATTTTAATAAAAAATTTCTTTCTTAATAAAAGTTTTCTTTAATTTAATAATTTTATTTTAATAAAAAAATTCTTTCTAGACAATTTCAATTGGTTTTTAGTATTTTTTTTAGTATTTTTTTATTTATTTTTTATTAAAAAACATGATTATTTTTGGGTTCTATAAACCAGGTTTTTTAACAAAAAATAAAGAAAAATAAAAAAAAATACTAAAAACCAATTGAAATTGTTTAGAAAGAAATTATTTTAATAAAAAATAATAATTTTAGTAAAAAAATAGTTGTAGTAAAACAAAGATTAAAACGAAAACATTGTTAAAAAATTTAGGTTTTTTTTCTAATAAAATACTTATATACCTTCTTTAAATAGGTACCTTTAAAAAAATAGTTTTAGCAAGCAAAGAATTATTTTAATAAAAAAAAAATATTTTTAATTTAAAAAATATAATTTTAGTAAAACCCAATTGAAAACAAAATTGCCTAGAAAGAAATTAGTTTAATAAAAAATAATAATCTTAGTAAAAAAATAGATTAAGTAAAAGAATTTTGTAAAAAAACTAATAAAAAAAATTTGTTTTTTTTTTAATAAAATACTGACTTACGTTTTTTATAAAAAAATAGTTTTAGTAAAAAACGAATTATATTAATAAAAAAAATAGTTTTAATTTAAAACCTATAATTAATAAAAAATTAAAAAAATAACTAATAAGAAAGGGTTTTTTTAATAAAAAATAATAAATTTAGTAAAAAAACATTATTAAAAAAAAATTTTAATAAAATACTTATACATATTTTTTTTATAAAAAATATCTTTAGTAAACAAAGAATTATTTTAATAAAAAAAAAATTATTTAAAAATTATAATTTTATTAAAAAAATTTTTTTTTTAGCTTAAAAAATAATATTTTTTTTAATATCTGCTTATCCCCATTCTAAATGAGAAAGACCTTGCAGGCGGTGATCTAATATATCTGCAAACAAATATTGTAATTTCCAACCCGCGCTAGTTACAAAAGAACACGGCTCAATTGCAGAAATTAAATATTTCTAATAGAACAACAATGAGGTCAGTGCGCCGGCACACAATAATCACATTTACAGTCACACACACACACTCATCCACTCAAAAAAAAAGAAAAATAAAAATAAAAAACACTGATCTGTCAATCTAAAATGAGGCATTTGTAGGCATTTTGCATTATGCGGCTCTATGTCGATATGTTTATTTATGCACTTATGCATAGCAAACGCTGCAAAAAATATCAAATTTCAATAGTCAACGCAACAGACAGCAGCCATCAGCCATCAGCTACCAGCTGTGAAATAAATGCGTTTACATGCAATTGTAAACATAATCGCATAGCATAGCACAGCATAGTGACAATGACTTTATTTTCGCTTTGGCTACGGTTTTTGTTTGTGTTGTTGCACATCACTGCCACCTAAACAGTGATAAATGTTAGTATTTACGTTAATTTGTTGCAACGTGATGCAAATAAAATACGAAACACCCGCCCTGAGGAGGGCTCACGAGCGCAGGCATACTCGTATGATGATCTGTGCATGCATGTGTGTGTGTGTGTGTGTAAGCATATGAATGTGGAGCAGGCAAACGTGTATTTAAGTTTCAAGTTCAACGCACATGTCAAGTTATTTATAGTTATTTGTTGATGTTGTTTTTGCCGTTGATGCCATAAAAATAGTGCACGCACGCGTGCGCAGCTCAACTTTCGCCGTTAGGTGTGTGTTTATAAATATTGCACGCGTCGCGCTTTATTGCCCCAAACGCACATAACTCATCATACTTGCAACAGACAAATATATGTGAGTGTGTGCTACATAGCTACGTGCATCCATTTGTATGCACCACAGCCAGACAAACAGCCAACCAGCCAGCGTCTGGTGGCACTTGCATTATTTGAGCTCATCTGTCATTGTAATGTGTCAGCGAGATTGCCGCGTATCCATGTACGAATGTATGTCTGTATATGCGCAGAGGGGGTATTCACGCATGCCATAAGCTCTCACACATGTATGCATGTATGTGTGTGTGTGTACAACTTTTCGCAGCAACGATTTTGCATCATGTTTGCCCATTTGTTGGCTGTCTAGCTGGCGTTGTACTTCCAGCGTGGCGGATGAATGCCCGTCAAAAGCGCTTGTTGTTTTTGCAGTCGCCTTTTGTTTTATTGTCACCATGCTCTACATAATTTGAACCATCACTAATTTTCTGGCATTAGCACTGGTGGCAGCTAAGCGGCTGTGACAATAACAAACAAAAATAGCCCTCTTAGGTGTAGTTGCATGTTGCATGTGGCTCGCAAAAAAAATATCAAATTACCGCTACGGCTCGTAAACGCCACGCTCCAACTATGAACCGACATCTGGTCATGCAGCAGGCGCAATGTACATGCATACATACATGCATTCATATATGTATGTATGTGTATGTGTATATATGGATGCAAAATACTACATATTTTTGCCACGCCAATGCTTGCAGCTGTACTGTACGAAGGTGTTGCATGCATGCACTCTATTGCTTAGAAGAATGTGGCAAAGTGGCACAACTTGTGGAAGCTCAAGTTCAATTGGAGCGCAAAGTGTAGCCAAACTATGAACAGGGTGTTTATTTTCGCGTTCATGGCGCTTGATATGGGAGTTGCAAATGATTTTCTGGTCAAAGGCTTAGTTGAGACTCGCAGAAACAAGTTGAACATATTTTCAAGCCTCGGCCATGGTTAAGTTAGGTTAAACCACGGTGGCTGCCACTCTTCCTGAGTGTGTAGAGGGGCTTACTTAGACCTCTATGCTCATTGTGATGCCACTAGTTCGGGCACAAGTTCCCACTCTCACTTCCTTTCCCTAGTAAACGATAGAGTATTCTTCAGACCTCGAAAGAGGTAAGAGTTTAGACAGCGAAGTCACGTTCAGGCAAGAGTGGTAGAGAAAGCCTGTAACACTCTCCACTTCTTACCCGTCTCTGCAGCTGAAGAGTCATTAGAGCGAAACCTCATAATGCGCTCCCCATGTGTTTCCTTCAGTACCCGGTGATGCTTCCAACTACTCTACTAATGAAAGGTGGCGGCTAAAGACAGCTTAAAATTCGGAAAGCAGTGGGCAGTTTCGCTCTAAAAAAGATTTTTTAAGAGTCCCAGACGAACTAATAGAACAATCAGACCTTAATACACAGCATTATTATAGGAAGTAGGAGCATTATTACAAATAATAAATAAATACTTCATCCATCTTGGCTTCTATTAATCCACATACCACAAATGGGTTGCCACAAGCCGCAGAGATTTTGAAAGAACTGATGTTTTCTATAGTTCGAAGCGTCCCACAGATTCCAATGAGTGCAGTCTTTTAAACTCTCTCCAGCTTCTTCACCGATATCGTCCTCTCTAGTGAGTTCCACCAGACTATCACTTCATACAACGAAATTGGCTTTATAATGGTATTATAGATCCGAAATAAAACTCCAAGTAAAGGCCTCAGCTTTTGTCAATAGTGCCCTTGCATTCGTACAAGGCGAATGTTGCCTTCCATATTCCCTCCTCAATGTTGGGCTTCCACGTTAATTTTCTGTCAAGAACTAGGCCTAGGTCCTCCACCTTGCCAGAAAGCAGTAACACAGAGCGCCCCCTATTGAGGGGGATTGAGCTCTAGAAATTTCATATTTTCTCGTGGATAGGACGAGCTCCGTTTTGAGAAGATTCACCGATAGGCTGCAACCCGTGCGTATCTAAAAACTACTCCTCTTCCAGCGCTCAAATGTGGTACCTGTAGACATCGCAGACAAAATTGCCGCAGCACTTATCGCAATCAGATCGAGAGGTTCGGACTATAGGCTCGACCTCACTTATGGACACTCAAGTATCCTAAGAAACTTTGGGTTCATCCCTCTGTCGACGGATCAATGTACATCCTCGCTTAGTCCAAGTGAAGCATTCTTCACGCAAATTCCATCAAGGTAAGAGTGGACGGGGGCTGGTTAATATAATTATAATATTATATTAAAAATCTAATGAACTTTATCAGCAGCATAAAGCGGTTAACGCAACCGAAACAAGGTCATCGTTCATAATTCACATGCACTAAACTAATCAGACATCCGGCAAACAGCCTCTAGCGCGTTAATGTTAGAGAGTGGCTTAAAAAGGCTGGTTCTAAAATTTAAATACCATGGATGATCTCTTCTTCGAGCCAAAACTTTAACCTTCAGGCTACTTTTTCATATTTGGATACAGGAAATAGTCGCAGTTGGACTAGGTCTTAGGGATGTGTTAGATAAAAGAGGAATCCGTAATCTGTTTCCACTGTCGCTACTGTTTTTTTTTTCCTTGTTCACTCCTCTCAGGAGCATAGGGCCTCGAGAAGATTCTTCCATCGTACACGGTTCTGTGCTGTTACTTTTGCACCGTCCCATGAGATGTCGGCATCTGTTAGTTTGCGCAGCATAGACCTTCTCCAAATGTTTTCACGTCGATCGCGACCTCTGCTTCCTTGCAGGTTCCATTCCAGTGCCATTCTCGTGATGCTCTCTGGTGGTTTTCTCAACGGGTGACCTATCCATTGCCACTTTTTGCATTTGATTTGTCTAAGAATGGATTCCTCGTTCGTTAATCTCCACAGTGCGTCGTTACTGATGCTGTTTGGCCAGGATATTCTGCATATGTCGCGAAGGCATTTGTTGAAGAAGATTGCAGCCGGGCATCCGTCAACCAATATCTGCCTTGCGTTATTGTGGTTTACTCTCATGACCTTGGTCTTCGCGATGTTCCGACAGTGCGTGCCAACGCGACTAGTTTGTCCGCCTTCGCTTGCATATCAGAGAATTTGTGAGAGAGGAGGCAGATGTTATCGGCGAAGTCCAGATCCTCAAGATGTGTGGTGAAACTCCATACGATGCCTTTTTTGTGCAGAGTCAGTTGGCTCATGACGTCATCAAGGACGAAGGCGAAGAGAAAGGGCGACAGGTGGTAACTTCACCTTACGCCTGCGTTGGTAGTGAATGGATCGCTGATATCACCTATGTTCGGCAGCTATGACTGCATTAAAACTACAAAAACAAGTATTGGAAAGTATCAATCGGAGGTGACGAGACATTGCAATGATATTTTCTCTTGGCTTGCGTGATGAAAAATAGCGTTTACTGAGCACATGAAATTCTTGTTTTGGTCGTAAAATTCTATATTTGAGGGGTAACACAATCAGTTTCGAATTCGGAAACTTATTAATCCATCATTTTAAACTTCACTATCGAGACGACCCAGTATTTAAAGGCAAATGGAGTAGATAATAGAGATTTCAGGATTTTTGTCAACCAGCTATCGAAGCAAACCCTGATTTCTGGCAACTGTTCTGGGAAGCTACGAAATTTCTCAAACTATGGCTTCAAAATCAAACTTTTCAAAATGTTAAATTGGCGTTACATAGCCCTGGCTTTAACGCAGTATTACGTGTGCAAGTACAGAGCCTTTCAAAAAGGCTATCATCTAGCATACTTTATCGAATATTTTTATTGTTGCTTATTAATTAAAATAAAAAAGAGCTTTTTTTCTTGCGCAGAAAAGAAGTAAACTCTTGATTTTGCTCACCTGTATATAATACTTTGATATAACTAACAAATAGATCGCACGCGTTGCTCGGCACATAAGGCAACGTATATAAGAATAAGTAGTGTAAAGTAGCAAATCAGCAAATACGAGGTACGTTCAAAAAGTATCGCGAATTTTGGGGTTTTTCAAAAATTATTTGTTTATTCATTAATATCTATTTTGTCCCCTTCAAAGTAATCCCCATGAGATATTATGCACTTGTGCCAACGGTTTTTCCAATCTTCGAAGCACTTCACAAAAATTTGTTTATCTTGTTCAGCTCCACCTTCGATGCCGTCTTTATCTCGTTAATCGTAGCGTAGTGCGTCCCTTCATGGGCCTCTTCAGTTTCGGGAACAAGAAAAAGTCACAGTGGGCCAAATCTGTGGAATACGGTGGCTGTGGCATCATTAGTGTGTTGTTTTTTGTCCAAAAAGTGGCGCACAAGCAACGAAGTATGAGCAGGGGCGTTATCGTCATGCAAGAGCCAATTTTTGTTCTTTGTTCTCGCAGTTGCAGTTTGAAACCGAGCTTTGAGATTTTTTAACACATTTTAGCTGATAGACCCACTTACTTTGTAATTTCATGCAATTTATGTTAAAGAAATCCATCTAGGAGAGATTAGCTTCAAACTACAAAAAAACCAGTGCAAATCGGAGCATTCTGTGCGTAGTTATTAGCTTACATATGCACATATTTTGTGACTTTGCTGTGGTTGTTCTTTAATTCTAGCATTCCAAGCATTTTTCCACAATCTTTTTCATAATATAATATTTTTCTTTTGCATTCTTTGCGTGCCACATTCTCCATTCGCTCAGCTACAACCTCCAGTCACCGACCAACGCGTCACACTTATTTAAATTATGACAAACGCCTCAGCAGCCAAACAAAGCAATGCCAATTCAAATATTTTCTTAATTCAAATATTTTGCAGTAAATGTCACTCAGATCTCTGTGGTGCAGAGTGTATTAAGGTGCAAGCGTGTATGTATGTATGTATTTATATGCTTTTCGTTGCAATCCATGAATCACCACCTTTGCTTACGGACCATTAATAAAAGCCACACAGACATTTTTAAACTGAGTCACTTACCTGTGTGGATGCTGGACCGTCGCATTCTCACTTTTGTGTATACTCGCACACAGAGGTGCTCCTTTGTGGTGGCATGCATACAATGAACTGGTGAGTCCATTAAACAATAATTTAAAATTAATATTTAAATGCGCTCGTACGTGCCTTTTCACACCTAAAATAGGTTGAGTGTACAATTTGCGCTTGGACTTGAATTTTTTCTTACTTCATAAAAGCTTTTATTGGGGTACTAAAATGAGTTTTGCTAAACATTTTCGCTTTGTGCGTAGTTTACTCTTTCATGGATGTAAAAACATTGCCATTATTGCATTTAATTCTGTTTCTGACTTGGAATTTTCTAACTCTAAATGATTC
This sequence comes from Anastrepha obliqua, assembly GCF_027943255.1. Lineage (NCBI taxonomy): Eukaryota > Metazoa > Arthropoda > Insecta > Diptera > Tephritidae > Anastrepha > Anastrepha obliqua. The sequence goes on along the minus strand of NC_072896.1, from coordinate 110,420,890 downwards.
ACTGGTTGTATACAGCTCCCACCTATTTTCTGTGCTTTTTCTGTTTGATAGACGACTTTGGATATTTCTAGTACAAATTTCAAACTTATTAAGATTTAAAAGGACAGATTGTGTGCCCTGCATCATTGATTCAGACTGTAGTAAAGCTTGGTGGGTATTTATCTCAACTACCCGAGCTTCAATGCTGACAAAAGCACCTTAAAGCACGAAACCTTATCAAACTTCTCCTCATGTGATCTTTATGAGAACTTCTAAGCAAGTTTATTCAGAACCAATTCCTGAATAAAAATAGGGAGCCACCACTTTTGGTTATCCGAATATCAACAGCTAACAATCTCTTCCAGGAGTGAATATAAAGTTAAATCAATCATCGAACTGAACTCAGCAGCCAGCTATACTAATGACTCGAAAGCGTTGAAAATGTTCGCACTCAATCTTAGTTTCCGGATAGCTGTTGCGTATTTCAAATCAATCGTAAAGTAGTGAAACGCATCGAAAATAGACTAAAACCCAAAATAGATCTGAACAGAGACTATAAAATACGAATACCTGATAGGAAAGATTAGCAGATCAGAGTTATATCAGATGCTAGTGGTCCCCATATTTATACTGACGGCTCTAAGATAGACAATGACACTAGATCAGGAGTGTACTCGGAACAATTATCCTTAAATTACTTCTTTAGACGCCCAGACCGGTGTAGCGTCTTTCGAACTGAGATCTACGCTACAGACAAAACGGTAAAACAATACGACGGATGGACTATGGACTTACCTCCAGCGAACGTTACCATTTTTTTGGAAAGTCAAGCAGCGATTAGGGCACTGACCGCAACGCGCATCAATTCAAGTTATGTTAAAGAATGCAGGAGGTCCCTTTCTCTTATGCAACAACACGGTACAATACCCCCTTTATGAGTGTTCTGCATTTCAAATAAGCCGCGCCAAATATCTGGCGGGTATTTGTTAAAAGATCTGCGAAATTTGCAAAATTTCTCACTGGAGGGCTTAGTTACCTTCCTTAGAAGCTATAAGTGGTTTAAGCAACTAAGTTAGGGGATGGAAATCAAATGCAGGTATCACAGTGGGCCTTAGGGCCACCGGCTGTCGTGTCTCAGACAAGCAACCTGGCTAACCTAACCTAATCTTCAGCAGTGAAGGAGACAACGCTTTGACTGACTCTAACATAGAATCAGTTGCCAATCACGAGACCTCGATTCCATGTAACGAACTCTAAAAAAAGCTAGGCAAACAAAGAAACTTCGCTGGGAGATATCACACGAAGACCCAAAACAAACATTCTCTGGCAGGCAAATAGAATTTGGGTAAGTTTTAATAAATATAGAGTTATCCACGCATCGACTAGAATCGGCTTTTTCATTGCTAAACGATCGGTATAATTATACTCGTAGGTTTCAATATAATGAAAACTATCAGATATTGCACAAAATTAAAAAAAAAAAGTTTCAAAATTTTATCAAAATTTTCCACTTTTTAACCAGGATTTTTAGAATTTTTCTAGGTACGCAGTTTTATAGCCCATTGGATTCTACTACACAAAGTGCAAATTTCAAGTGACTACAAGATATCGCTGGTTTTTTCACAATTGTTTTTTGTTTGTTGTCGCTGCTAAGCATTTTTTTCGATATAAAAAAGTTTGAGTATGTATTTACTTTGTATGGAAGAAAAAAAGTCGTGATACTTCAGCGAAAAAAATATACAGTAGATTCTGTTTTTATGCGGTACATACGTTCCGCAAGAAACAGCATAAAAAAAACAGCATAAAAAAAGCTACCAGTTCTATAGTAAAACTATAGATACGTTTCAAAAGCGCTAAGAACCGCATAAATCTGAAATAATGTTATGAAATCGCATAAAAAAAGGGTACTAGTCCCATATTATAACTATAGATACGTTCCATAGACCGTATGAATCTGAAATAATTAAATAAAATCGCATAAACAAAATATTGTATTTTTGAAAATTATATCTTTATTTAAGAAACGTCAGAATCGAAAAATAAATTTACATACATCGTCAGAAATAGAATCAGACAATACCCACATGTTGCGCATTCGTTTAGGATTTGGCGTAAAATCACTTCCGTCACTTGAGGAAATGTACACGTCTGATCTGGATGGTGATGCAGACGGTTCCATACTTGTAAGGTTAGCATTTTTGATATAATCTGTGATGAGTTTTTGCTTAGCTGGTTTAGAATCTTGCTTATATGTGCAATTCCCCATAGGCCGACACGCATTTTTTAATTTTTTAAAAAACCGCACTATTTCAAAACCGCATAAAAACAGAATCTACTGTATTGAAAAATCAATGATAAATATTGAAAAATCAATGGTTTTTTGCAGTCACTTGAAACTTGCAAAAGAACTTCCCTAACTGACATAATTAGCATTCACAATGCATTCATAGCACTATAATCTGAAGACGGTGACTTACCGACTCCCTCAAAGAGGGAAAGAGAATATAATTCAAGCTTGAAGCCCTCGCTACTGCGCCAACTGTTTGAGACCATTGCTATTACTGGTCACTATTTGGTAAGGACACATTTCAATAATATGGATTTTACAATAGAAAATTTCGCAATTGCCTTAACCCCGAAAAAATGGCAAGCTTCTAATACTATCACCTAAGCGAGAGTCGGGCGGTTCACCTCCCATCAACATTTCTTTAGATATCTGGCTGGGTTTGTCTATACACTTTAGGTATTTTTATGTTTGCAAACAGGTAATATTTTTAGGAACAATGGATGGAGCCTAATTGTGTGTACTTCTTTGGTTCGGAGGATGGTTTCATGAGTAGAAGGCCTTAACCCCGAAAAAATGGCAAGCTTCTAATACTATCACCTAAGCGAGAGTCGGTCGGTTCACCTCCCATCAACATTTCTTTAGATATCTGGCTGGGTTTGTCTATACACTTTAGGTATTTTTATGTTTGCAAACAGGTAATATTTTTAGGAACAATGGATGGAGCCTAATTGTGTGTACTTCTTTGGTTCGGAGGATGGTTTCATGAGTAGAAGGCCACGCAACTAACGGGACCAAAATCGCTTAAATGGTTAATGCGCCAATCAAGAAGAAAAGTCAGGTTTCTAGGTTTTCTTTATTGCGATAAAGATAGTGTAAAGTCATTCAACCAAATTCCATATAATAACGCAACATTTTTGCTACCTTTTCCTAAATTTTCATTACAAAATATTAAAAATTGAGCGAGTAACAGTGGGTCTTAGTGAGTGGCTCGAAAAAACTTGCAACACAATCATCTAAAACAAAAAAAATACAATTGATTTGCTAAAGAAGATGTTTCGCGAGGTATCCCTGGGAGGAGCTTTTTTTCGGTTTTTTAATTTAACGTAGCACTTGGAAGCTAAAAAATTGGGTAACTTTTTATGGTAAGATTTATAGTAACTGTGAAAAAACATAAAAAAAACGACACCAACAACTAATCTCTCAGTTAAAAAGTACTGTGCAAAATTTCAAAACGACATGTCTAGTAAATTTTGAGATGTGGCGTACAAGTATTTGAAAAATACGACGTTTTAGAAAAACGCTTTAAGTTCGAGCAAAGAAATCAGATGTTTTGTGAAAAAACTAAAACGAAAATTTGTATGTTTGAGTCCTAGATTCGCAAGTATATTTTTTTCTCATGTGTGAGAAATATTGTTAAATTTTGAACTTTGGATTCTCAATTTTAGCTTTAGGAACTCTTTGCATTTCAGACTTTTTATCCAAACTCAACTCCAAATGAAATGCGCCTTTCATCTATCATTTCCAATTTATTTTGATAGTTCGAAAAATTATGTTTTTATTATGTGTGAGAATTGTTTTTAATCTGCTCCACTTTAACCCATACGAAGCCGCAGTCATTCTGACATTTTACTACTGAACATTACAATTCCATTCCAGCACACGCACACACGCGCACGCTCATACAAACAAAACGCGATTGTGACAAACTAATTAATTTGCATTAGACAGCCATAACAACTGCGAATGGGGATAATCGATTGGCGATTGGTGTCAAAACGCCCATTGTGCCATGCAACACATCCCGCCTAAATACGAGTATCACATCACAGAGTCATTAGTTGCATGGCACATCATTCGAGGTGTCGGCTCATGCGGCAGCAGTGGTGTCAGTTACAGCTGCATTTGGCAAATCGAGTAAATGACAACTAATGTGGCCGCATTTAGTTTATATTAGACTGGCGTTTAACCTAAATGGCTTCCTATCTGCCACTGCAGACGACGCGCCGTGAAATATGCAATTGTTTTGCAACAACCGTTGAAATTGAAACCGAACTACGCTGCAGGCGGGATTTAATAAACTTTTTCTATTTCGTTTCGTATTGCAATTCGCAACAGTTAATTTATTTTATATTATGCGCGCTTTGTTAATTGAATGGCTGGCATTTGATAATTACATGTGTCGAATGTTTTTTAATCAAAAACACAGCACTGGCTGGCGGCTGTCATGCAATGCGCATATTAATTCTAATGCGTTCTATGCCATTGTTGTTGAAAGGAAAGTTTATTTGTTACGGCAGTGAGCGGCAGATGAAATCTCACCGCCAACCGCAAAGTTAGGATATTGTGAATTCGGTCGGTCGAAAGCACAAGTGTTTCTGATGTGGGATTGTTGGCGAGTGTAATTTGTATGAAAACGACTATTCGAAATATTTGACTATGAGAAAGTATATCAGCAAGTGGATTATACATATTTATTGAAAGGGGACCAATAGCTATAGGTTTATAGAAGCACTGCTGCATCGCTTTTCTATATCCACCGGCGAGACTGGTAAGCTTATGAACAAGCAACGGATGGGTGGTGGTAACAAGAACCACGAAAATGCCCGGCGAAATTTAACCTTGAACTACACGAAGACACTTTGCTACTAGAGCTTTTCCTAACCGATATTACACAGTCTTTCGGGGGCATACATATGGTATATGTGGCATTAACTTCCTGAACTTATTTTTCTTTTTGCTCAGATGAAAGATGAAGGCCTACAATTTAACTCAAGAAATGAAGAGTCATGCAGTTATCGTCGCTATATACACACCTATTTTGAAACCTCTACATTTTTAAGTGCGCCTGTTCATTCGTTCATAAGTTTCAGCTATCAATGACGAGGATTCTTCGAAATCAATGAGGGCCTTGCACGGGTGCTTAATGGTCCTGAAGGTCTTATCCGTTTAGCTGTCCATTAAGATCTCCGGTATAAATCCTACGTTTTGGCAGAAAAAAAAGTTTATGTCGGTGCGAATAGGAGAACAGCGAATTATCCGATTAAAACGCCTTCTAACCAAAATTAAATTCTCTGAAGCGTTTGAGATTTCATGGTTTTTTTCTAATGAAAAAAAAAAAGAAAAATGAAGCCAACCGCAGAAATGACAGATGGCTATGTTCCAATCCTACAAAGAATCCTGTAATAATCTGTATGGTCTTGATATAATTATATAGCAGGAAGGCAAAACATCTCTAATAATACTGTGATTGATCCATTTTATGTTTCTTTCCTCCATATCAAACTAAGCCTCATAAAGTTAAAGCTTTCGTTAAAGCTTTCGACCGAGACAGGGTGGCTTTTCACTAAATTTCTTATGCTAAAATAAAAGAAAATATTTTCGCTGAATCTGACATAAGGAGACTTGTGGCTATCGAAGCTCTACGCACTTTTTAGTACCCACAGAAAAGGCAGCGTAGGCATCTTTCAGCAGCATCGCCCTTGGCTGCCGGTGAAGTGACAACTACCGGCGAATTGTGGCGGAACTCTTGCTGAATCACTAGAGAATTAGTGCTCGTAAGTCGCTCAAAATTCGCTTTCTACATTCGCACCTGGATTTGTACACGGAAAATTCAGGTAATACAAGTGACGAAATGAGTGAGCGGTTGCTTCAAGGTTTGCAGATAATTGAAACAAATTGCCCAGGTCTATGGCACAAGGGTATGCTGAGCAATTATATTTGGTGTCTATACGGCCACCTTAGCCGAATGGGTTGGTACGTGACTGCCATTCGAAAGTGCATAGGTTTTGCATCTCTAGTCATGAAACACCAAATTATAGAAAAAGGGTTTTCTAATAGCGGTGGCCCTTTAAGCCGGCTTAAAATTGTAGGTCCCTCCATTTGAGGAAAAAAAATAAAGATGCACACTAAAAGTAGGAGGAGGAGGCAAAGCAACTAATAAAGGCTGTAGTTGCCATGTATACGGTATATATCATCATCAAACAGGTTCACTAGAATACAAACGAAAAAATGACACTATATTTACGTTCATTTCTAAGTTTTGGTTTGCGCTTAAAAAAATGCAGTGCATTAAGCAACTTAGCCCCGGAACTTATTGACAAATTTTGACTATTTATTTGTTTCTTACTTAATTTTAATAATTTTCTTCTGAAAACATAATTCATTCTCCTACAAAACTCATATAAATCCAAGTTTCAAACTTAGCAAGATTTAAAAAAAAAGTCTATAAAATTTCATCAAAATGAAAAACTTTTGTCTGGTAGCGGCAGGCTAATCACCTACTCTGCCAGAAAGCAAAATTGATTAACGAAACCTACGCAAGACTAAGTCTTGTCGAGGCCCTATGCTCCCGAGTGGAGTGAACAAGGGGGGAAAAAACATTGGTATCAGCATTATTTGAAAAATTTCGAGTATACAGTTTTATAGCTCATTGAGTTTTGGTCTGACAAAATGCAAGTTTGGAATGTAAATTAAAAAAAATCTAGAAATTGTCATCAAAATTAAATTTTTTTTTCAGAATTCGTACAGGCGCACTTTCATAGAAATTTTATAAAAATCGACAAACTTTCATCAAAAGTAAAAAAATATTTTTTACAGAATTTTCAGGGTATATACATATCTATGAAATGAGACTTTCAGCTATAAATCCACAGATGTTGCTAGGAGTATTTTTAAACCTTCCCAAATGTCTTGTTTTTTTCGTCTGTCATCTGTCATCTGTCAACAATATTCAGTTCATTGTTTGTTACGTTTCATACAGCAATGCATTTTTGTCGCTCTTAAAAATGTCGAATTTCGTGCCTTCAAACTACGATTTGCGGACATCGAAAAACCACTTGTGAAATGCTGCTCTCCCGGTTCAAAAGGAAGTCTTTTTTGCATCGAATCGTTACAGGTGATGAAAAATGGGTGTATTTCTCCAATCCCAAGCGTAAAGATCGTATGGTCCGCCTGGCCACAAGCCAAAAACAACGACCAAACCAAATCGCTTCGGTCGCAAAGCAATGCTGTGTGTGTACGAGCTATTAAAACCATGTGAAACACTTGACGGTGCACGCTACCAACGACAATTGGCCGATTTGAACAGCGCTATACACCGAAAACGCCTAGAATATGCCGATCGGCGTCACAAAGTAATTTTTCTTGATGACAATGCACCGCCACATCGAACAAGAGCGACCCTTGAATTGGTGGAGACGTACGATTGGGAACCGCTGGTGCATGCGGCTTACTCACCAGACTTGGCGCCCTCCGATTATCATTTGTTTGCATCGATGGGTCACGCACTTTCTTTTATATCAAAATTTTTTTCCAAAAATTTCGAGTATGCAGTTTTATACAAATTTTATAAAAATCGACAATTCATCAAAATTAAACATTTTTCTCGTCAGAATTCTTAAGAAAATTTCGAGTTTGCAGTTTTATAGCTAATTTTAGGTCTGACAAAATGCAAGTTTTAAATGCAAATAATAAAAACAAACTTCATTGAAAAAAATTGTTTTCTTAGAAAAATTCCGAGTTTGCAGTTAGGTAGCTCATTGAATTTTAGTCCAACAAAGTGCAAGTTTTAAGTGGCTCAAAAATCGCGTTGATTTTTGAAATTTTTCCTTTCCGACGGTCTTGTACATTTTCGCGATCTAACGAATGCTCGTCAAAAATGCCAAATAGCTCGGCTACTTTAACTGGAAACAATAACCTAACGCGCAAAACAAAAGCTCAGTTATTTCTCAACAGACAAGATATTTCCCTAACAACCGCTGCCCATACTAGGCATTACTGTTGTTGTTGTAGCAACATAAAGATTCCCCATATATGTAGATATGTACGGGGAATGTTGCTTGAGTGACAGTCCTTGATCGGGTATATATCCGGGTCATTCAAGTACTATCGTGGGAACGTCTAGGCATTGCTCGATCGACTTGTATACAGCCAGATTGGACCTTCTTAGGTACGTCATCTGAAGAAAGTGAGGCGATCTGAAGGCGGTTAACATGATTTGCTGAGTGGTGATAGGTTTACTTAAGCTTTGTGGCTTAGGTATTTGGGCTTGATAGCTCGTAGGGTCTCTAAGCGTAGACTAGCCTAGCGCGCACATTCTTTTAGAATGTATTCTTACTTTTATTCAATCTTCCTTTGAAGAATGCAACGCAAACTTAATCCAAGTTGGATTCCTGATTGCCCAGCTTCTTTCCAATGAAGTTGCAATATAATATTTCAAAAGCAGTGGAGACAGGCGGTGCAAAAAGAAAAGTTTTTCTCTATTCTTTGCAATAAACCATTCGCTGTTTTCAATTTATTTCTCCACCTGTCGCGCAAATGCAACGTTTGAATACGCTGACTGCCACCAAAGCAGCCGACAACAGCTTCTGGCACTTAATCGGTTGTACTGCGCCGGTGATGTAAGTCGCCGCCAATGCAAATACTATAAAAAACAGAGAGGGAGCGAGAGAGAGGGTGTGAGAGTGGTGGAAGTGCAGCGAAGGAAGGTGCATAGTGTGTTGAGGTGCAGACAATTAAATAAAGTGTGGATTGTTTTATTACACTTTTTATTTCATGCTTTTCGACATTTGCATCGCTGACAGGAATTTTATGTGCACATTTTTTCAATTTTTTTTATTATAAAAATTGAAGAACAGAAATATTGCAGGAATGTATGCAGGAATGCATGCAGTAAATGGCAACCTGCTGATGCTCATGCAGCGTGGATGCTACAAATGGCTACCACTTCTCAACTGTTGCCGCCTTTGTAGCTGCCGTTGTTGTTTGTGTAGCGCAGCGATGTAAACATTTTTAATTGCATTTAAATGCGACATTTATTTGCATGCAAAATTAATGTTGCCTACAAATTATTCAAACGTGCCACACACACCGCTGCTGAGGCATGCCTTCAAAAGTAAGTTCCCAGTCTTGCTTGTCTGTCAACTGAGTAAATATTGTCGCATAGAAATATGCAAACAATTCATATAAATATATGGAGGCACACACACATACATATCCGTATACCGTCGTGTGAATTTTTTTGCACTGCGAGTGCCGAAAACATATCTTCTGCTCCTCAGTTGCAACAATGTCAGTTACACGCTTTTGTTGTGTTTCATAGTGCAAATTATCCGGCGCGACTGCCAACTATGTGCAACATGGCGCGCTGACAGTGCACCCCGGCGCGTCAATGTCACGCCATGCAAAACCATAGAGTGTCACAATATAACAGCAATAACAATAACAACAACAACCTTAATGACAACAATGTAGTTGACTGCGTGTATTAAAGCACCAAAGTCAAAATAGACAACAAAAAAAGCACAGAAACAAAAACAAAACATTAAATATAAACAATGGTAAGCCAAGCGCTTGAAACTGCAAACACGAAAAAGCCAGTAACTGTGGCAGTTGCAACTTGCAACTCGTTTAACTTTAACACGCTAACTGCACTCGTTGTTGTTCGTTTTGCGGTTGCGTGGGCTGGTGACAAAACAATGCCGACGAATCGCACAGTTGTGGTTTGCCAGTGTTGGCTGTAGGTTGTCAAAAAATTTAGGCAACAAAAATAACAATAATGAATAGGCGCAAACAATGCGGCTTAAATCGTGCACAGCTGATGCGTATATGGCCTGGAAGTTTGTGGGAAAATGTTTTGGGCGCAAACTGAAACAAATTTCGCCTGCAACATTTCACATAGCTTCACTCCAATTCATCTACTATTGATTTGTGTAATTTTATTTGATCATATTTTATTTTATTTTATTTAGGTTTTTCACTTTAATTAATCGCCCTACTTTGGTATTCCGTTTATTAATTTCATGTGATGTTATGTTACGTTTTATTATGCTTGTTATTTATGTCATGTTATATTATGCTTGTTATGTTATCCTATATTTTATTATCCCATGCTATGTTCTGCTATTTACCAATACTATGTTATGTTCGGCCGCCGTAGCTGAATGGGTTGGTGTGTGACTACCATTCGGAGTTCCCAGAGAGAATGTAGGTTCGAATCTCGTATTACTGCCATGAAAAAGCTACTCATAAAAAAAAATATCTGCCGTTCGGAGTCGGCTTGAATCTGTGGGTCCCTCCATTTGTGAAACAACATCAAGACGCACACCATAAATAGGAGAAAGAGCTCGGCCAAACACCCAAAAAGGGTGTATGGCCAATTATACATATATATATATATATGTTATGTTATGCTATGCTTTGTTATCCTATGTTATGTTATGCTATGTTTTGTTATGCTATGTTTTGTTATGCTATGTTATGTTATGCTATGCTTTGTTATCCTATGTTATGTTATTCTATGTTTTGTTATGCTATGCTATGTTATGCTATGCCATGTTAATTATTTATATTTCGATGCTCGTTATTTTATTTCATTTCATTTTGGTTTCCAATCGATTTATTATTATTATTTATTAAACAAAGTATAAATTACGACGCTTAATGTCAATAATACAGGGTGAACGATATGAAGTGTTACCAACTTCACACTGTTTGTATCTGTAAAACAGCTCATGACATCAACGTCAAAATTGTTCTAATGACAGTTCAATACATTGTTTTTAAGCCATGAAAGGCATTTGCCTCTTAGTTTTGCTTAATTTTTTTTTTCTGTGATGGAATACAAACGTAATAGTGTGATTGCGTTATATTTGGCTGGAAAATCACAACCAGCCATTGTTCGTGAGCTCAGTCACCTCAAAGTGAATAAAATGTTTGTGTGTCGCACTATAAAACGTCACAATGATACTGGTAGCATTGCCAAACGCTATGGAGGTGGACCAAACAAACCGCAACAACGCCAGAAATGGTTCGGAAAGTGAAGGCTCGACTTGAACGAAATCCACGTCCAAGTGGAAGAAAAGTGGCCAAAGAACTGAAAATATCGCAAGACAGCATTCGACGCATATTGAAAAATGAGCTAAAAGTTAAGGCTTACAGGTTCCAAAAAGCACACGATCTTTCACCCCAACAAAAAAAGGTTCGGTGCGAAAAAGCAAAGGAGTTGTTGAGTTGTGGCGCTTGCACGAACGAGGCGACTTTCCTAACATTTTGTTTTCTGATGAAAAAAATTTCCCAATTGAGCAGTTCATAAACACTCAAAACGATCTTGTTTACTTGACCGAACGCTCATACGAGGATTTGAGCCTACGTATGGCCACTCGAAGCAATTTCCCATCTCAAGTAATGGTTTGTGCCGCAGTGACCGCTAATAGACGCTCTCCAACCGTTTTTATCGAGCCTGGTGTCAAAGTGAATGCGACTTATTATCGGGAAAATGTTTTAGTAGCTGCTTTAGAGCCGTGGACACGCAAACATTTCGGTCGTAGACCATGGACGTTCCAACAGGACTCGGCACCGTCTCATAAAGCTCGTGTGAACCAAGAATGGTTAAAAACTAATGGTCCACACTTCATTTCGTCCACACAATGGCTTTCGAATTCGCCAGACGCAAATCCGATGGACTATTCCATCTGGTCCATTTTGGAGACCAAAGTGAGGACTAAAAAATATGCCAGTATGGCTGCGCTGAAAAAAGCGATTATACGAGAATGGTCCAAAATACTTCAAGATCACATTCGTGCAGCATGCAACTTATTTTTTGACCGTTTGAAGGCTACAGTCAAAGCAAAAGGTGGTCATATCGAGCTTAAGTGAATACATATATGTTAAAATTGTAATCATTTTTGAACAATTTTGTCTTTGATATCAATAAAAACTAATTTCACACAAAAAAGTTATGCTGTTTTGAATAGGTAACGCTACATATCGTTCACCCTGTATATATTTTTATATATTTTGGAATAAAGTCATGCACAGAGTAGGTTTGCCACCATTTCACTCGAGAAGAGAAAAAGGCGGAGACGTATTGTTAATTTCTTTCAAAAGTTTTCCAGTTGTAAAAAAGGAAAAATATGTTATGCATTTTTTACTATTTTGGTAGTTGTTGTAATTTATACATTATTTTTTTCAGCATTTCGCTGAATTAATGTGCTTTTACTTTGAATAATTTCTGACATTCATTTGAAAGCTTTTACTTGTTTTTCGTGACCCCGACTTTTTATTACTTTTATTTCGGGATTTCAAAAAATTTCTAAAAAATTAAGGAATTGCAGCATAAGCGTTTTGAAATAATTAAATTTCCAATTTCGAGCCAAAATTCTATGAAAAAGATGCAAGAGCTTCCTAAACGGGAACTACCGTGTCTTTTATGGGAAAGCATTCGCCACTAGGCAGTAAACGCGGCAAAATATGCGCAATCTTCTCAGAAGACAGCAGCAGCTGAGAAACAGCTGAGAGACAGCTGTGATTTATCACAGGATATGTATATAAATATGTCCATACATACGTACATACATGCTCCGGATGCACACAATTAGCAATAATCAGCTGGCAAAACATTTTGATAACAAATCAGTTGGTGGTAACAAGAAAATCAAAGGAGGGAAGGAGAATAATTACAAGCGAAAATAAGCAAGGGAAAAGTAAAAAATTACATACATATGTGTATATATATTTATATTAGAAAATTCCTGCACACACATATACAGTAGTAATAGCAAATTATATAACGCCGCAGTGTGAAATAAAGCATAGAATAGTTGCCGCAAGGGTCAACGCCCACGGTTCTGAAGGTAACAAACGGAATGCACAAAAGAATGGCGTGTAAAAAAGTGCGAGGGTTCTTTTATGCAGCAGCAGGAGGGGAAAAAGCAGATGTTGCATGAAATGTGAGTTGGGGCATAACAAAGTCAGGTAAGCATGTGCGCGGAGCTAGTGAGGGGAATGGATGTAGAGCGTGAAGGGAAGGGAATTTTATTTTTTTTAGGGACGCTATTTTTATGGTGCAAAGGCGCCAGACCAATAATTACACAAGCATTTATGATTATCTAAAACATTAAATACTTTTTTCTTTTGTTTTTGTTATTATTATTACACAGTTGTAAGCATCGAAATATTTTATTTAAAATTTTATAAATTTTTAAGCGTCTGTAATAATCAATATTTATAATTTCTTTGACGTAAATACCTCTAAAAGCATACAAATATTTACACAATTTTACACCCCGTCCTCCCTCGCTGTCATTCAATTTGAGACATTGTGGTAGGCACACACAAGATGCTGTGTGTTGTATGCCACATCGCAAGCTAAATATAAGCAACTATCTGCAGCGCCACAACGCATATGCCACCGTGGGTCGTAGCATAAACATAAATGCCACACTGCTTTGCATAATCCAAGAAAAGCGCTTGTGGCAGCAAGAGATCGAGGCACACATGATGCTGCATTGGCGCTAGTAGCATCCTTCGAAAAGTGAGGGCAGCCAGCTAGACAAATAAATAGATTGGCTGCTGCATATTGTTGCCAGTGCAACAACAGTGGATGCAAAACATTTGACATTTAATAAAGAAAATTTAGTTTATTGCCACAATGAAATATGCGTCTAGCCACAAGAGGGGCGCAAAAATAGCATGAAGGCGAAAAGATGAAGCGGAGAAAAATCAGCATAGTGGGAGCGAAGGAGCAGCAAACATAGAAGCGTAAGAGGAGCGAGGCAGGCCACAAGAGCAACACCGATCAAAATAATGCAGCTATGGAGATTTGTAGTGCCTTTTCCACGCGCTTGTTTTCAAACATTTATCATGTTGTTGTTGTTGTGACTACCATTGCGCCTCTGCCGCCGCTGCTGCTGCTTCCTTGCATTTATCCAGAAAATTATGAATTTTTCTCGTACCACATTTCATTTCTATTGAAGTGAAGGTGAAGAGGCATAGAAATTTATAAGATTTGCTATGAAAACTAATGCATGGACCGCGCGCCGATGCACAGATGCGCGCAGTTTGAATTATGGACACATAATTTTTTTATTCCGCTCAAATTTTACTAAGTATTCCATATCAGTGTGGCTGCAAGGCAAGCGGGACAATAAAATTAGCTGATGGGGAAAATATTCAGTGGCACGTGAATTGGGGTGTGAAAAAATGTGAGTTTAAAAATATAACAAAATTTCGTAATTGAAAAATTTTCTACTCTTAAAAAACACATTGCAGCATGCAACCATGCAGCACAGTTTCGTTTAGATGAAAGTGAAGGGTTTCGAAAGCGGCTTTAATAATAAATAAAATATAATTTTGAATAGAATTTTAATCTTTCGTATCCCGGCTGAAACATAAAACACGTGTGCGCTTTCACAGCTTACGTCGGACACCCGCCCTTCCGGGAATTTGTTCATATAAATATGTATGTATGTATGTATAGGTCGACCGATGGGTGGCTCACAAAAGTATTTGTTGTAATTTTAAAACGATTTATGGATTATGATCGACTCATAACTTTCAGCTACCGAAGCGCTTTAATGCAGATTTATTTGTTGCTGCAATTTATTGTTTCGTTTTAGTTTTTTACTTACTTTGTTGTTGTTGCTGTTAGGTTAGTTGGCTTAAAAATGCTTATGTGGCTTAGCATTGCGGACAGTAGAGCATTACACAATTTTTTGCGTATGTATGCATTTTATGTATTTGCTTTTGTATTTGTTTTACTTTCTAAAATCATGAAAAAGCGGGATTCTATGTGTAAACACTAGGAATATTTCAAATTTTAAAAATTCGCGTTTTTTTCATAAAAAAAATTACAGATTTTTTCAATGTTAAGAAAATGCAGTTTTTTTATAATGAAATAATTACGTCAAATATGTAAGAATGCCGATGTTTTTACAAAAGAACAATCGGTTGTGATGTCTTCATATGAATGGAACTGTGGAACTGCTGGTCAGCTAGACCATCTGCCATCGATCGGAACAGGTGATAATAGGACGGCGCAATATCTGGAGAATATGGCGGGTGGCGT
Source organism: Anastrepha obliqua (assembly GCF_027943255.1). Lineage (NCBI taxonomy): Eukaryota > Metazoa > Arthropoda > Insecta > Diptera > Tephritidae > Anastrepha > Anastrepha obliqua. The sequence continues at coordinate 110,405,780 of NC_072896.1, read as the reverse complement.
AGGATTTCCCATGTCAGTGTTTCCAGGTAGGTTTAACAACGTGAGCGCGAGCGTTGTCATGGTGTAGAATCACTTTTTCATGCCTCTCCACGTATTTCGGCCGCTTCTCGCGCAGTGCTCGGCTCAATCGCATCAGCTGAAGTCGATGATACCGATCCTCATAGATGCTTTCGCTCGGTTTTAAGAGTTCATAATAAATAACACAAACTTGATCCCACCAAATACATAGCATAACCTTCGCTGCATGAATATTCGGCCGAGGCGGCGACGTAGAAGCATGACCGGGCAGCCCCCATGACTTTCTTTTCTTTGGATTGCTGTAATGAATCCATTTTTCATCATCCGTCACGATGCGATGAAAAAACCCTTCCTTTTTTGCCGCTGGAGCAGTTCTTCGCAGTCGAAAACACGACGTTCAACATCCCTTGGTTTTAACTCAGAAGGAACCCCAGTCCCCTGTTTCTGAATCATTCTCAAAGCAAGCACTCGCTTGGAAATGAATTGGCGGGTAACTCCTAATACTGAAGCAAGCTCTTCTTGCGTTTGACACGGACACAATTCCTCATTGAGCAGTGCCTCCAATTCAGCGTCTTCGAAGGTTTTTGGCCTTCCTTTACGCGGACGGTCGTCAACATTAAAATCACCGTCTTTGAAGCGACGGAACCAGTCTCGGCACGTTGTTTCACTAAAAACAGCATCTCCATAAACTTTTTGCAGCTCTCGATACGCTTCAGCCGCCGTTTTTTCGAATGAAAGAGGAAAATCAACACTTCCCGGAAAATGACGATTATTCGGCACAAAATCGGACATTTTCACAAAACCAAAAGTATATGATACCAAAACCAAATCACTTGGTTTATGACGTTTAGGTTATGTTAGAATCGACTAGCACACATTGCTGGCGGCATCAATTGACAAACAGCGGGAACTTAGTTGCGCACCTAAAAGAAGGAAGTACCATCCAGACTTTGTAAGCTTATAGCCGACACTTATCCAACTAGACTGGATAAAGTAATGGCGTGAATTGGCGTCGAGATGAGCGAGTCCAAGACGAGCTAATGCTTGCCATAAAACAAACAGTCAACGCACTCATTGCCATGGTGGTCATATCCTATGTGCACAATTGCGATTTTGAAGTAGTGTAAGGAAGCGCATTTTCCTTACTTAGAGCCCAACGCAAGTATGCTATCGTTAATAATGTTAGCCTTAAAATAAGAAGGAAAGTCTCGCCAGAAAGCGCTACTTTGAATTAAGCAGGCAGTTGAAGCCTAAAAGTTCTCTACCGATGGGCAAAAATCGTACGATACTTCATAAGTAAGTTTTGGTAGAGTGTAGAATCTTGGATGATCACAACCTCTGATGGGACGGCCCTTAGAGTGTTCGAAAAAAAAATTCTGCTGAAAATGTATGGGGCTTTGTGCGTTGCTAACGACGCGTATTGCGGATAGCACAATAATGATTTGTACTTATGAGCTTTACAGCAGCACAGCTTTGGTGCGGCGAATAAAAATCCCGATATTCCGCCGGCAAGGCTCTGTGCTCTGGTGGAGGATGGTTCCATGTGTAGAAGTCCACGCAAGTGGGGAAAGTTACTGATCGCCATTCACTTGGGAGTGGCCAGGACGATTCTTCTACATATGGTTCAAGCAGCTCACAACGTCCGGGATTAGCCCACGTATCCTCTGGTTAGCTTCCGAACACCCGTTCGGGAGTGAGCTAACGTGAGAAGGCGAAACATTCCAGGATAGCTGGTTGTGCGCTGGGTTTGGGACCCGCCACTTAAAAATCCCCCCCAATGAAAAGATTAAAAAAGCCTCGGATGAGAACTGCCTTTACTGATGACGACCCCTGCAAACGAAATAAGGAATATGATTTGAGGGCAAGCACCTGGAATGTCCGGTCCCTTAATGGGGAAGGTGCCTCTGCCCGGCTGGTTGATGTCCTCGTGGGAGTAAAGGCTGACATCACTGCCATCCAAGAGATGCGATGGACGGGGCAAGGAAAGAAAACCATAGGACCTTGCGACGTCTACTACAGCTGCCATGTAAAGGAGCGCAAATTCGGTGTCGGATTTGTTGTGGGAGAGAGACTTCGTCGCCAAGTACTGTCGTTCACTCCGGTGGACGAGCGTCTCGCAACAATCCGCATCAAAGCCAGATTTTTCAACATATCGCTAATTTGCGCCCACGCCCTGACGGAAGAGAAGGACGATGCGACCAAAGATTCCTTCTATGAGCGCCTGGAACGTTCCTATGAGCGCTGCCCCCGCCACGACATAAAAATTGTGCTTGGCGACTTCAACGCCAGGGTGGGCAAGGAGGGAATTTTTGGTCCCACAGTCGGAAAATTCAGCCTGCACAACGAAACATCCGGTAACGGACAGAGGCTGATCGACTTCGCCGGGGCCCGAAACATGGTAGTCTGCAGCACCAGATTCCAGCATAAGAAGATTCACCAAGCCACCTGGCTGTCTCCTGATCGAAAAACGCGAAACCAGATCGATCATGTTGTGATAGATGGAAGACACGCTTCTAGTGTATTAGATGTACGTACGATCCGAGGACCCAACATCGACTCGGATCCTTACCTTGTTGCAGCCAAACTGCGCACCCGCCTCTGTGCAGCAAAAAACGTACATCTACCTACGCAAAGAATGTTCGACATCGAAAAGCTGCAATCACAACAGACAGCCAGAAGATTCGCCACTCGACTCTCACTCCTGCTCTCCGAAAGCACTGCCCAACAAATCGGCATACGCGAGCAATGGAGCAACATTTCTCGTTCCCTCCGTACCGCCGCCGAAGAAGAAATCGGATTCCGGCGAGCCCGAAAAAACAATTGGTACGACGAGGAATGTCATGCTGCCGCAGAAAGAAAAGATGTCGCCTATAGAGCCACGCTGCGATCGGGCGCAACGCGAGCCATGTGGGATCGCTACAGAGAGCTGAAAAAGGAAGAGAGACGTGTTATCCGACAGAAGAAACGAGAGGCCGAAATACGTGAGTGCGAGGAGCTTGAGATGCTGGCCAATAGGAACAACGCCCGAAAATTCTACCAGAAAGTTCGGCGGCTTACAGAAGGTTTCAAGACCGGGGCGTTGTCCTGTAAGAACAAAGACGGCGATCTGGTGACTGACGTACAGAGCAATCTTAAATTATGGAGGGAACACTTCTCGAACCTGTTAAACAGTGACAGCTGCGCATGTCATAGAGAATGTGAAGATCCCGATACCCCAATCGATGACGACGGAATTGTCGTTCCGTTACCCGACCATGACGAGGTGAGAATAGCAATATCACGGCTAAAGAACAACAAAGCCGCGGGCGCCGACGGACTGCCGGCTGAGCTATTCAAACATGGCGGCGAGGAGCTGGTAAGGTGCATGCACCAGCTCCTAAGCAAAATATGGTCGGATGAAAGCATGCCTGCCGATTGGAATTTAAGTGTGCTCTGCCCAATCCATAAGAAGGGCGATCCTGCAATTTGTGCCAATTACCGCGGGATTAGTCTTCTAAATATCGCCTATAAGGTTCTAGCGAGCGTATTGTGTGAAAGGCTGAAGCCCACCGTCAACCAACTGATTGGACCTTATCAGTGTGGCTTCAGACCTGGAAAGTCTACCATCGACCAAATATTCACAATACGCCAAATCTTGGAAAAGGCCCACGAAAGCAGAATCGACACACACCATCTTTTCGTCGACTTCAAAGCTGCATTCGACAGTACAGAAAGGAGTTACCTGTATGCCGCTATGTCTGAATTTGGTATCCCCACAAAACTAATACGGCTATGTAAGATGACGTTGCTCAACACCAGCAGCGCCGTCAGAATTGGGAAGGACCTCTCCGAGCCGTTTGATACCAAACGAGGTTTCAGACAGGGTGACTCGCTGTCGTGGACTTCTTTAACCTGATGTTGGAGAGCATCGTACGAGCCGCAGAACTTAATCGCTCAGGCACAATTTTTTATAAGAGCGTACAATTGTTGGCGTATGCCGATGATATTGACATCATCGGCCTTAACAACCGCGCTGTTAGTTCTGCCTTCTCCAAGCTGGATAAAGAGGCAAAGCGAATGGGTTTGGTGGTGAACGAGGACAAAGCGAAGTACCTCCTGTCTTCAAACAAACAGTCGGCGCATTCGCGTATCGGCACCCACGTCACTGTAGACAATTATAATTTTGAGGTTGTAAAAGACTTCGTGTATTTGGGAACCAGCATTAACACCTATAACAATGTCAGCCTTGAAATCCAACGTAGAATCTCTCTTGCCAACAAGTGCTACTTTGGACTAAGTAGGCAACTGAGCAGTAAAGTCCTCTCTCGACGAACAAAACTAACACTCTACAAGACTCTCATCATGCCCGTCCTTACGTATGGCGCAGAAGCTTGGACGATGACAACATCCGATGAAGCGACGCTTGGAGTGTTCGAGAGAAAGATTCTGCGTAAGATTTTTGGACCTTTGTACGTTGGCAACGGCGAATATCGCAGACGATGGAACGATGAGCTGTATGAGCTTTACGACGACATAGACATAGCACAGCGAATAAAGATCCAGCGGCTTCGTTGGCTGGGTCATGTCGTCCGAATGGATACAAACGCGCCGGCTTTGAAAGTATTCGATGCGGTACCAGCTGGTGGTAGCAGAGGAAGAGGAAGGCCTCCTCTGCGTTGGAAAGATCAGGTGGAGAAGGACTTGGCTTCACTTGGTGTGTCCAATTGGCGCCGGTTAGCACGAGAAAGAAACGACTGGCGCGCTTTATTAAGCTCGGCCAAAATCGCGTAAGCGGTTATCACGCCAATTAAGAAGAAGAGAAGGCTCTGTGCGAGTACCTACGATTGATCCCTGAAAACATTCCATATTTTAGAGGAAAACAGATTCCACTAACTTGAAAGTCCAAGTGGGGAAAAATATTTAATATGGTAAAAATTCAAGTGTAAATTGGAAGAAGCAGAGTTGTAGGTATAGTCTTAGTCACCATAACAGCACAGTGAAATTTTGTCAATTTTTGACTATTCTATTTTGTATGTCATACTACAACAAAAACCATTCAACTTAAGATTTCAAACTTGCTGGAAATTTAAAGGGAGTTTAATTAGAAAAAGTTCAACAAATTTTCATAAAAATTTTAATTTTTATTAGAGATTTCAGAAAAATTATGAATATGCAGTTTTTTAGTCCTTTGAATTTTGGTATTGGCATTGATTTTAGATTTTTTTCATTTTGCCGGCAGTCTTGTGCACTCGAGCTTTCGTTACATAGAAGAAACGGCTGCACTTGCGACGGTCCCACTTGAGCAAATATTCGAAATTTGTTCGTTGTGACAGCAAACAGGGGGAGGAAAGGGGAAAGGAAGGAAACAGACAGCTGAAGAAAAAGGAAGAAGTGGCTTTGGATTAGAGGATGACGACCAATAGTGGCGATTTGCGTTGAGCTAAAAAAAAAATCAAAAATCAACGCAAATTTTGAGCCACCTTAACCTTCTACAATTTTGTGTTAAAATTTAACGGGATATAAAACTGCATACCCAGATTTTTTCGAAATCTTATTCAACATTTTTTTTTTTAGATTTTCATGAAAATTTCAAATTTCTAGAATTTTGTTAAAAGGGGTCAAATACTGAGTTATATGGTGTTATTGTAGTATCAATTTTAATTTTGTAAAAAACCAAAAAAAAAAATATTTTTTAATTAATTAATAGTCAAAACTGTGCTAATATTCTGACCACTGCTATACCAAATCGCTTTACGCGTACTAAATATTTGAAAAAAATATATAATAGAGTGTACTCTCCTCTAACGGGCACCTCCCTTAAGCGGGCATCTCCCATAAAAGGACATTTTTTCAGTGCATACCACAAAGCTTCCGAATTTCTTTTTTTAATTTTTTTTTCTTGCTCAGACAACCCTCCCATAACACGTTAAACCTCCCTTAACATATTATTCACTTTTCTCATAAGTGGACACCTCCCATGAGCGGGCACTTTTTTCACTCCTTAGGTGTCCGCTTACGAAATATATAGAAAAATGTACTTCCTAAATTACCAAATTTTCATAAGCCAAATTGCCTCACATCTTCATATTAGTATTGTCTACCTTTTTCTTATTATTATTATTTTTTTTTTGTCGTTGAAAATTATTGTTCCATGTACACACGAGAAAATATCCATAAATTAGACGTTGTTGCTTCGTAAAGTGAAAAGGTGCGCCTATTATTTAGAGATTAAAGCAACTGTGCAGCAGCAATCCAGCCGATAATCGGGCAGTTGGCATACGTTCCACACACGCACAACAAGCGAGCGCACACACCTTTATTTCGTTGATTCGCTGCCTGACTGGCTACAGATGCTGCTGCTGCTGCTGCTGCAAGTATGTAAATACACATAATTTTCCATTTGAATGCATGAACACGTCGCACGATTTGTTGCGCAAAGGCAAAAAGACGACGGTAGCTGCTTCAAACTTACACAACGAGTCACACTTATCTTTGCTTGCAACATGTTGTATGTTGCTTTGTTTGATTTGCTGATTTGCTGATTTCAACTGTAAACAGTTTACCAGTAAATCAGTAAACAAAACTGTTTGCCATAAACAATGGATAACTGTCACTCGCAGCAGCCACGCAGCCAGTCTGTCAGACAGGGGCTGAGTCCGGCATTAATTCGCCCTTCGAACGAAATTGCAAAAGCAACCCTTCATATGCTTGCCACTAATAATTTCTAACAATTAACAAATGCGTAAAACTCCGTTAGTGTGTTGTTGCACTTTGATCTTGCCAACAAGCTATTGCGTGTGTGTCGCTCACGTGACATGGCGGCAATGTCCTTTTTTGCACTTGAAAGCATATTTCGAGGTGAAGTAAGAACCCAAAAACAATTTCACTAAAGCGAAATAGATATAAAGTGGAACCAACAGAAGCTACGGAAAAACAGAAGGGAAATGAGGAAAATCGCTGAAAAAAGTGAACAGAAACAAAAACAATCTAATCGAATTGGAAAACATCTGTCGTTCGCGCAACGTGCAACATGCTGTAAGCGCGCTAAACGCTGATTATCCTGCATGCGTCCTAAGGGACACATATAGACGTACGTGTGTGTGTGGCACGCTCATACATTTTAATTGCTTATCCCATATCGAAAGTGAGTCCAACTGACTGGCGGGCTGGCTGGCGCTGACAGCATATCGGCATAAGCAGGCAAGCGGTGAGCAAAGAAGACCGTGAGGAGGACTAGACGCACAGTCATTGAGCATTTTGTGTATGTACAACACGCGCCACAACACAGTTCCACATACACGCGCATGCAAACGAGCGCATAGCCACTGCACTGCTACTCGAGGGTTAAACGTCCTGTAGGGATACGCAGAGTTGTTGGGAAAATGGAAAAGCGCTAAGTTTATGAGGTGAGGAAAAGTAGAAATTTGAAGCAGAGCTAGAAATATACAACGTTACATACCATTCACTATTTTATTTGCTTTTCACTCCGCTTCAATCTCAAATCGGTGGTGGAATCCCTAAAGTGTTTAAATACACTGCATTTTAGATAACCTCCAGTCAGCTTGGCTTTTTGTGCACACACACGCATTCGATCCTCGTCATTTCTTGCTGTTTCTGTTTTCGACGGTACTTTCTTGTTTTTACACTGTCTCATTAACACGTCAGCGTAATATGCGACACACATTTTAGTTTTTCTATGTTTTTTTTTTAATATTGTATTTTTTGGAAATTTTTTTTTACAATTTTTTTTGTTTTTAAAGGACCTCCTAAAAATATTTATCAACATGCTAATGAGCCACTTAGTTGAGAATTTATTGCCTCTAATAGGCACTTCCTTTTGAGTTATGGCTGAGTGTCGGCACTTTACTAATGGATTATCGAAATTGAGAGTGTAAGCAGCTAGGAAAGGTGAATGGTTTATTGGACAATAATAAATACCAGACGAAATGAATACAAATATGAAGTTACCTATCTGAGTATGTACATATATACCTGTGTGCACAAACATATAGTTATACAACAACAAAAATCATATAACTTAAAATCTTAAACTTTGTAAACAGAATTTTTATCAAAATTTCGATAATGCATTTTATAACTCATTAAATTTTGGTGTAATGAAGTGTAAATTTGAAGTGGCTAAAAACCTCACTCAGTTTTGGTGATTTTTTTTACGGGCGGTCTGGTGCATTTCTTCATATAAAAATAAATGTTAAATTTCAAGGACCGAGGTTGAATGTGAACCACACCTAAACGTCAAGTTTTTTCTGCATTTCATTTAACATTTTTTAATTTCAGACTAACTCAATTTGGAAAGATACACAATCGAGCAACGCGTCAAAGTTATTCAGGCTTATTATGAAAACGGGCGTTCAAATCAAAATGCATATCGCGCACTTCGTGAAGAAAATCATCTTCAGTGATGAGGCACATTTTCACCTCGTGGATTCGTCAATAAGCAAAATTGCCGCATTTGGGCGAATGATAATCCAAGAGTGAGTGCCGAAAAACCAATGCACCCACAAAGAGTGACTGTTTGGTGCGGTTTATTGGCCGGCGGCATCATTGAGCCGTATTTTTTCCAAAATGTGAATAGTGTTCGCTATCGTGAGAGGATAACGAACTTTTTATGGCTCGAATTGGAAGATATGGATGTGGACGATATGTGGTTTCAACAGGGCGGTGCCACTTGTCACACAGCTAACGAAACAATGTCTCTTTTGCGCGAAAAATTTGATGGCCGAATGATCTCACGTCGCGGCGATGTCTATTGGCCGCCAAGATCATGTGATTTGACACCGTTGCACTTCTTTCTTTGGGGTTATTTGAAAGAAAAGGTGTACGTCGATAAGCCAGCAACAATTCAAGAGCTAAAGAATGAGATAATTCGGCATAGAACCTCACTTATGCCTCAGCGTCATCGAAAATTTGGACCATCGGATGGAGGTGTGCCATTTGGCCGATATTTTGTTCCATGCGTCATACCAGTATTATCATAATAAAGATAATAATAATAATTTATAATAATTTCGAGCATTCGTTATATGGATAGGAATGGAACCCCTTTGTAGGTTGCCACCTTGACGTGGTAAAAAGGTGCTAAAATCAATTCAAAATATTCCGTCGATAAATGACGTTGTTAACATTGGAATCTACACATTAAAAACCGGGCAAAGGAGGCCAGTATAGTCTTGTAATACTGCAAATCTATGTTCAGCAAAAAATTGGGACTCAAGCTACAGGTCGTGCTGTGAATGCACAACGTAGTGGTTCTGCCAATTTCGACGTATGGATGCTTAGTTTGGTGAGAAGTTCTTTGGAAGGGATATAATAGCACTAAACTGGGGAGGGTACAAGGGACTGAATGTATTGGCATCACCGGAGCATGTAGAACTTGCCCCAGTGCTGAAGTGGCGTTTTACACTTACTTCCTATCGACTTTTACGTTATTTCAATCGCTGCTCAAAGTGCAATCAGGTTAAAGGAGGTTTGCCTCTGGAGTTAATCTCTTAAGGGACATGGTAGCATTTTTGAGCAGTTAACACCGTATTTCACTGAACTTCAGACAGATCTCTCTATCCGCAAACTGGAGTTTGATGGTTGTACCAGGACAATCTTTCCGAGTAGGCAGGATTGGAACGAGGGGAAATACTGCACCGAAGCTTGCACATCTGTCTTCACTGACGGCTCCGAGATGGAATCGGGAGTTGGAGCAGGGGTTTTCTCTAAATTAGCCAATTTATCTATATCTTTAAAATTGCCGAATACTGCTAGTGTTTTTCAGGCAGAAGCCTTTGCAATCCTGTAGGCATGCAAAATGCTTAGGGAACGCCAGAGCGAGGGCGATATTAGCATTTTCTCCGGCAGTCAAGCCGGAATTATTAAAATTTTACAAAAATCCAAATTGTATTCAAATTGAAAAATGTACAGAAAAATCCCGAAACTTGGGGATTGTGAACCCGGGATTGTTAAAATTGCACAAAAATCCATTTAGTAAAATAGGAGCATTAAAATTAATTGTATTCAAATACAAAAATGTACAGAAAAATCCCGAAACTTCGGGATCGCGAATCCGGGATTGTTAAAATTTTACAAAAATTCATTTAGTAAAATATCAGCATTAAAATTAATTGTATTCAAATTCAGAAATGTCCCGAAAAATCCCGATATTTCGGGATTGTTAATCCGGGATTGTTAAAATTTTACAAAAATTCATTTAGTAAAATAGCATCATTAAAATTAATTGTATTCAAATTCAGAAATGTCCCGAAAAATCTCGATATTTCGGGGTTGTTAATCCGGGATTGTTAAAGTTTTACAAAAATCCATTTAGTAAAATGTCCTGAAAATCTCGAAACTTAAAAACAAATTCCGAGTTAACTACTATTCTTCTTCTTTATTTGCTATTCGCACTCGAATGTATATACATATAATATATGTATTATAAAAATGTTCTTTTTAAATAAAATTTTGAACTATATTTGAAAGTAATTCGCGGTCTCTAGCTGCTTCCAAGAATGACCCACACGTTGTACACTGTTTTATTTTTCAACCAAGAAAACTGCTTAGGCGCGATGCCTCCGATCTTCCACTGCAATATGAGTTGTTGCAGTTCATACATATTTCGAATTTCGCAGAGTATTATCAGATACGATATTTTTCTTGAATACTACTAAACCAACCAACAACTACTCTAATTGGTAAGGTCCTACTGTTAGATGTTCTGTGATTGAATTGTATCCAAATTGTTAGGTTTGTCGCTATGATTAGATGATATGAAACCAATAGAGAAAAATGCATACTTAACTGCTGGCAGAAGCGATATAAAAGGAGCACTTCACCCTCATTGGAAAAGGTGTATTAGAAATTTACTTCACTTCGTGATTTAGATAAGTGCCATTTGTCACGAACAGAACAGACTTTTTGTTTTATTTCATCTACCGTTAAAGCGATTATTTTTTTATACTTTTCAACTGCCAACAAAACCATTTAAGCACACATATATGTAAGTATACAAAGTATTTTCCAACATATACATACATACATAGATAGATATAGCAAATACTATTTCAGAATTACGTTTTTTCTGACGAGGGCCTTCTTTGCTAGCGCTGCTAAGCAATTATTAGTTAAATAATTTTTTATTGCACAAATTTTTATTAAAAAAAAAATACTTTTTTCTTATCTCATTGGTTAGTAAACAGTCCAAGTTCAAGTACTCGCACAAGCACTTTTCTCTTATCACATCCAATCCGTCGCGCTCTAACCACTCATCAGCCGCAAATCGATTGCGAAAGTACAAAATCATTAACCCATCAAAAACTTCAAGTACAAAAGCGATAAAGTGCCAAAACATTAAAGTATAAATATACCTACGTACCTACTTATGTGTGCGTGCATATGTATGTTCATGAGAGCGTATTGTGGCAGGCAACCGCAGGACTTGAAACTCAATAACAGTAGAACGGCGACGTGCCACATTGTCATGCCACAACACGCAATACTCACCTCATCGCACCTCACCTCATCACGACACCAACTCCAACTCAACTGCGCAGTTAGTCAGTCTGTGGCTACGCAGTAAATTTCGAAGCCGCAGAATAACGAATGCATTGTTCGCAAGTGTCACAACAAAACCGCAGATGAATCAGGATTCTGGGTAGGAGCAGGAAGCAACAGGAATAACGCAAAAACGGTTAATGAGAAATTGAGAATGGAACACTATTCTGTTGCTGCATTGAAGCTCTGCTAGGTGAGATGGCATGGCGACGAAAGGACGGAAGCACGCGGTTCCGAGCGTAGAACAAAAGCATAGCAATTAGGTTGTGGTGACAAAAGAGGAACCTTTTTAACACTTCACTGTTGAATAGGGGAAAAACAAAAGCTGAACAAACCCTTAACGGAAAGGGGTGCACCAAGACAAAAAGAAACAACAAAGAGCACGAAAATTGATAGCATCAGCAAAATAAACTCGAAATAAAATTAAAAAAATATATGATCGACAGCAGGAATAGGGAGAATATGTACAGTTGCGGACATAAAAGCCTGGACAGGTAAGAAACAAGTATTTAAAATAATGTAGGGTATGCCCTCTGAACCAACCATCTTTTAAAGAGCACACTTTCAAAAATCTTTTCACCACTTAGTGCTCCACCAGCCTTTTAATGCAACACTCAATAGTACCGGGAAAGATGAAGGAAGACAGAGTGAAAGTTGAAATTCAGATTCAATCTATACTTTGAGTCCTCAAGCTTCCACTGCTTTCTTCCTGTATATACAAAAAATGGGCAGATATAAAATTGGGCTCTTTAAGATCATAAAGAATTTTTGAGCTATGAAAATTTGGTGTCCAAAGATATACATACTTACATATGTATTTCGTTAAATTTTAGTAAAGCGAAATAAATATCTATATTTTCATGCTACGGCAAGAAAAATACTCAACCGAGAAATAAGCGAGAAGAAATATGTAGAAAATGTGACCTCTAAGAAACAAATGAAGAAGTAGTCCGCTCTCGGCTATTTCTTCTATTTTTTATTTTTTAGTTCCTGGAAGGGCCAGACATAACAAAAGGAAGACCCGGCATAAAATGTTTCACAAAGGCTCGCTGAAAGGAAGTTCGCTATCCCGAATTCATGAGCTTGCAAACTATGGATATTTAAATACCATCGAGAGACAAAAAGAGATAGAGAGACTGACACTGTATTTATAGTTCTCAGCAGTTTATGATACTGTAATTGTGACTACAGGGTTTGATTGAAAAGTAATGAGCCTTATTTTTTTAAGCAGTTTTATTAAACCTTTTGGCTTATACAACTAATATTCTTCAAAATAGGACCCTTGAGCGTCAATACACCTCTGGCAGCGGTCCTTCCACTGCAGGAAACATTTTTTAAACTCATTCGCCGGAATCGCGTTCAATTCGGCTGTCACAGTTTTTTGGATCGCCTCGATGGAGTCGAAACGCCTCCCCTTCAGCTTTCTTTTCAGGCGCGGGAACAAGAAGAAGTCCAGAGAGGACAGGTCTGGGCTGTAGGGATGGTGGGGAAGCACCGGAACCCCCATCTTGGCCAATGCAGAGGTGCAGAGGAAGGCGGTGTGCGCCGGCGCATTGTCGTGATGAAGGCTCCAATTGTTGACGCGGTTTTTCAGCCGAAGGAGCACTTTTTGTAAATCCCGCGGTACAAACTGTTTAGCTTTACGCAAAATTTGATCGAGTAACGTTGCTCCAACAATCGCTGCATTTTCGCCACTGCAGAATCCTAACACACTTTTAAAACAGTTTTCTCGCGCGGAGCGATGTTGACTGCACCGCATAAAATATGTTTAGGTCGAAATGCAAACCTCCATTTATACTATTCTAAATAAGCCCATAGAAGATTTCAATATTTTGAGTTGCTTTAACCGCCTGACTTGTTACCAAAGGCTATTCTTAATAACGAAATGCGGTAAAAATATCTCATTCAGCTATACAACATGTAAATTAGACAGCACAATTGATTGCAGAAAATGATTTCCTCAAGGTGAATTTGAATGTAACACTTAACAAATGGAGTTTCGACGCAACTTACTTTATATGGAGAAAATAGGCACCATCGCCCGGGAAAAAGTTATCAAAAACGAACTTTGGATTTAGTAGATAAATACTAAAAATATTTAATCGGGAATATAATATGAAGCCAAAGACAATTATAATTACAAAGAATTCGTGCTATTTTTTATACGGAGACAATAGACGACACCGCCTAGGAAAAAACTTACAAACAAAAATTTAGATTTATTTAGAAAATACTAAAAAATATTTTATCGAAAATTTAAAATAATGCCAGTGGCGATTATAATTACAAAGAATGGGCAAAATTTTTTTATTTGGAGAAAATAGGCAACACCGCCAGGAAAAAAATGATCACAAAGCAGTGAGAATTTGGCGCGACTGCGAGTTTGCACTTTATTATACTAAAATTTAAAGCTTTAAAACTGAATACTCCATTTTTTGTAATGCGTATCCAATCAAAAAAAAATCTGATTAAAAAGTTTAAAATTTTGAAGAAAATTTGTCGAATTTTTATAAATCGTGTACAAAGTATGAAACTTGCATTAATATAAATAGTCTTTGTTACAAAATAAACTATGTTTTTATAATAAATGAATAAAATTAAAAAAAAAGAATACTCAAAACTTGTCACTCTGTGGTGTTTTCATGATTTTGGAAGGGTCTATATATGAAATTGGCATATTTCTATGCTTAACTAAAAATTTATGAACTATTTCACACAATACATTTTTTAATAATTTTCTTCGCAACTTCGAAAAGTGCTCATTCACACGTATAAAAGTTGGGCAACAAAACCTAAAATGTCAGGTTTTTGGATTTTTATAACCGCCACTTTTTTCCTAACACTTTATCCTAGCAACGTTGCTAAGTGCAAAAATAAAATCAAACGAAACCAAATGTCAGACAAAATGCCTACAACGTGCTTTGCGAAATTTTCAGACTGACGGTAGACGCTAAAAAACATTTCACCTGCTCCGTTTCGCAATAATCGATTTTTTCCCACACTTTCGTTGGGGCCAAAAATGTTCAGCACCAGAAAAAATAGAGCAGCAATATGTTGTCGCTCGATTTGTGACGCCATTGACTGCTAAAAAAAAATTTAAAAAAAGCGAAAATAAAAAATAACTGCCTTTAGGCCAACAACCATTCCAAATGTTGCATGCAAACCTCAAACGATAGAAGAATCACAACTTGAATTCCAAAAGGATCGCCAGACGCAAAATACACATTTATTTTGTGATTTTTTCATAAAAAATGTACCGATTTCTACAATCGTCGTTTTTTTTTTTTACTACCAGTAGCCATTATTATTTCTTTTCATTACATTTCCTTTCACCCCCTACTTACTCTGCTTGTACTCTTTTCACTTCAACTAATCCTTTCAACTGGTGGCGCTACGAAGCCCCACAAAATTGATTGATGATGATTTGTAACATCTTTGTATTTGGCATTTTCCGACAATTGTATGACTTCCTTCCACCCAGGTGCACACCAGCTATCAGCAAAGTGGTGCAAACACACCTTTAACCTGTGCACATTGATTTTTGACTTTCTCAGTGAACTTTTTAAACAGTACAGAACTTAGGAAAGACCGATTTTTCACGCTTCAGTGAAGCTCATTTTCATACACTTCCCTGCAGTTGGGTTGCTGGGAAAAAGCTTTGTACAGGGTGACTAATGGCTACCATTTTTTATGGTTTTAGGATTTTGCTGACAAAGGTTGATCCTTAGTGCTGATGGATTTTTATTTGGTTTCTTTTTTTTTTCAAATAAGTTGTGAGTTCTTTGTTTGCTGAGGAGGTTGTTTGTTTTCATCTCTTTTAATGCATGTATTGTACAATGATTGCCTCTAACAATGTTGTCAAATCGTTAACTCATTGGATGACTTTCAAAAATTTAAGCTTTTAAGGTGCAGCATACAAGCAAAAAAATAAAAAAAATATGCGTAGTTCAAAATTAAATTTTTAATTGAAAAGTACCGCACTTGAATTAAGTCTAAAAAACGTTGAGTTTAAGGGGAAAACAAACATTTGTTAAAATTTTGTAACAAAGTTTATGCCTACTGGAAGGAATGAAGACTAGTTAAAATTATTATTTCAAGCCCTGAGATTTTCTTTTAAGGATTTTATTATTATAATCTGTATTTTCAACTGACACTTTTTCTGAGTGAAAGTTTTGTGAATCTTTAAGCTTTCATTAGATTTCAAACCATCAAAGAGTCGTACCAAATCATTTTTAGACTATCTTATTAATTCGCTTAGTTTTAATTTTTAAAACTGATTGCAGCGTGTAAGAAATCATTTAAAAACTAGTGTGAGGCTTTTGAAAGATTACACCAATTGGACATTATTTTATCAGGGTTGCTTAAAATTAGTATTTTTGGTTTCACCCTTATATCGTCAGAGGAATAACTAGTTCTGGTTCAACATATCTACTTCAAACATCTTAGCTATATTTTAATAGTCAATGGCTCTGGCAGCCAGCGCTGTAACTTTACCTATACATTTTATAATTTATTATAAACAAACTCTTCAAATATTTTATCAAAAATGTAAAACAAAGCGAGTGCCCTAATTACAATTATAACGAATGCACGAAATTTTTTATATGGAGAAAAGAGGCAACACCACCAAAGAAAAAAATTTTCAAAAATCAAATGTTTTATCAAAAATGTAAAACAAGGCGAGTGCCATAATTACATTTATAACGAATACACGACATTTTTTATATGGAGAAAATAGGCAACACCGGCAAAGAAAAAAAATTTAACAAAAATCTAAGAGAGTTTTAAGCGACTTCGGACTTATAAAAAATTTTAATAAGCTGTAAAACTGTACACATAAATTGTTTTTTTAATTCTGATGTTAATAGATGTTAAAGAAAATTTTTCGAATTTTTATAGACAATATTTCAACTTTTCGTGAAGGTTTATGATTTTGTTTTTAATGATATAAAATAATATAAATAATGATATTGGCATAATTTAAAATTTCCAAGCTCGACACGTTTCTTCTTATATGGAGAAAATAGGCAACACCGCCAAAGAAAAAATTATCAAAAATCGAAGAGAGTTTTAAGCAACTTCTAACTTGCAATTTATTATAAAAAAATTTGAATAAGCTGTAAAACTGTACACACAAACTGTTTTTTTTTTTAATTCTGATATTAGAAAAAATTTGTCGAATTTTTATAATTGACAATATTTCAACTTTTCGTGAAGGTTCATGATTTTGTTTTAAATGATATAAATAATAATATTCGCCTAGTTTAAAATTTCCAAGCTCGACACGTTTGTTTTTATATGGAGAAAATAGGCAACACCGCCAAGGAAAAAATGATCAAAAATCAAAGAGAGTTTTAATAATAAATAATAATACTGGCATCGTTTAAACTTTCAAGGCGCGATATGTTTGTGTTTTATATGGAGAAAATAGGCAACATCGCCATGAAAAAAATTACCAAAATTAAAAACAGAAATATTGAGCAACTTCACATTTGCACTTTATTGTACTAAAATTGAATGAGTTACAAAACTGCCTACGAAAATTGGTTTTTAAAAATTCTGATGTTTAAAGTTTTGATGAAAATTTGCCGAATTTTTATTATTGGCAATATTTCAACTTTTGCTTTTGACTCTTGAGTTCATACCTTCGTTTTTAGATAATCTTAAGAATAAAAAACGTTCGACTTTTCTGGACTTTGGTGTTAAATCAGAATCACACGATTTGTATGCTAACTTAGCACTTAGAAATATTAAATATTTTAGTGATGATTTTTCTGGCAACGCTATTAGTTCAATTTTTCGTGCAAGAGGAAGGCTACTTAACCTGAGACCGAGACCTTTTAAGAATGTACTCTCTACCGCCTGCACAGTTTATAACTTCGGTGACACCGAAAACAGTCAACACGTCATAGTCATTTGCCCAATTTATAAAAATTTTGGGAAAATACTTTAATTTAATTTTTTGATAAATCTAATTCTTTTGTTAAATTCAGTTTTTTTGTTACAAACTACATTCTTTACTCACTTAAAGCGGGCACCAAATAGAAAATATGCAATTCATGTCAGCTTACCTGCAAATAGAAAAATGAAAAAGTTGGTTAGTATTTTGTGTTTGAAATAAAATTGTAATATTATATATGTATTTATGTGTCTATGGAGCAATACAACAACAATTTGGTAAAAAGTTCAATTCATATTTTCACTGAATTCTCAAAAATTTCACTGGTTTCTCTTTGACAATTCTCGAAGTGATTAAAGTAAAGATTACCAAGATTATGCCATGCTATGCTATGCTATGTACATACTTATGTATACAAGTATTCATGTATATAATATACATACGCATTCATGGTAAAAAAACCCAAAATCATTTAACAATACAAATCTACAATTAATGGCTGTACAAGGCAGTTAAGTGACAACTCTCGTCTATCTGTCAGAGCTGCTTGAAAGTACGTGACTGCTCAACTAATTACAAAATTATGCATGTAAATTGCTGGAAGCCGAAAGCGAACCATGTTAAGCATTAGCTCATTTCTTTTTTTTTGGCGATTTATTCAAACAAATTATTTTGCCTTCCCACACACACATACAAGCGAGTAGATAAGTGGTATTCTCCCAAGCGATTCAGTGCACCTTCAGGTAAATTATTTTCACATAGCAGCTCGCAGGTAATTATCGTTTGTCATTTCATTGCACTGCCTATTTTGTACAGCCTAATTCAAATAAAATTACTCTACTTTTCGTTGGCTAGGGAAATATGAATGAAATTGTCCCACTTATGACGCCATAAATTTTGTGTGCTTTCATTTGGTGCTTCTTTCATTTTTTCGTAGGCAATCGAATTTTTTTTCGAACAAGACATTTGTGATTTTATTGTAATCGTTATTTCAACCGCTCCGGCTGTAAACTTTCTTATTTATTGGTAAATATTTGAGAATTTATTGCATTTTGCCGAAAATTCTTAAGCTTACAAGAAAAAGAAAAAAAGTTACATGAGAAATTCTCATATTTTTTCTTTCTATTAAAATCTGAAATTTATTTGGTTAATGGGCATGGCGTTGATTGTGTCTAATAAATTACAAAAATTATGTGAACCCGTTAAAGATTCCAGGGAATTGTAAAAAATATGATAATGTAAAAGGTAAGATAAGAGCTTTGAATTTAAAAGAAGAAAAAATTGAAAAAAAGTAGAAAAACTTTCAGCGAACATTTATTACTAAATAACTTTGCACCTTCTTTGCCACGGCGCTGCTATATGCAGTCGAGGACTCACCACTTTAGGTAGCGATTTTCCTAATCAGTTGGAATAACTCAGCGCTAAGGAAATCAGAAGTTTGCTAAAGAATTTGATCAGCTCTCATTGGTTTTAGAAGAGATCAATTAAAGCTCCCCATATGGTATCAAAATTGACTTCAATGTATTTCATAGTGGACAAGCGCTACAATTTAACCCAAATCTAAGCTAATTTTGATTTAATATTTTTATAAAAAAATTCTTCCACGCAAGTGTGTGCTGAATCTTGCAAAGCTTTGTGCAAAGCTTTGAAAAACGTGAGCTTCTAGGGGGAATTGGCCTTCAGTTCTGTACTGTTGACATATTAAAGAAAAGTTTTAGGAATTTATAACCATTTTTATCAAGCCGAAAGCTTTCGAGTACTCAAAACTTTGGCGAAGGTTCAAAGAACAACTACTCTCCGAATAACCACGGCATATCGCACATTATAAGAAGCTGCAGCGGATCGCCACCGATAGACCATCTAGCTATGGAAAGCAAGCAACTTTGGGTAGAAAAGAAAATAGCCGCGCGTATAGAAGAAACCATAAAATGAGAGCACAACCATCCACATGTGACAGGGCAGGTGATAGGCGGAAACTACAGGAAGATTAATACATAAAATAATCGGCGCCATACTATACAACATTGATGCAGCAGACCTTGCGGAGAAGGAAACTTTTACATCACACATTTGGTCTCCGCCCACAGGTATCTTAGGCTATACCTTATCAAGATGGGCAAAGTGGATTCTACTGACTGTTTATACGGGTACAGTTTATCTTTACGCGCTCCATTGCATGTCTGTTTGTATACTACGGCTGTTTAGTTCACAAGTGTCAAATATGATTGACGTACGAAGACATTTGCAAAAATTAGAAATCTTCCGATAGAGTGATTAATTTTGCGCCACCGTACAACTCAAAGTTTGGAAAAATTTCGTCTCATCCATTCTTAAGCCGACTGCCGAACAATATAATTGACGATATGATAAGCTCCCAGCATTTAGGTGCCATCTCAAGGTAGAGGACGTGAGACGTAAGACATTCTTGCAAAGTGCACAATGTACCTAAAGATCGCTTTATACCCTGTCAGTGCGGTGTAGTCACCGATCGCCATCATCTAAGTCATCTAACGGTAGGCCCAAGAAGAGTGCTGCTACGATAGTTTCGGTCCAGAGGGAGAGGCGTGTTAGGAGAGTAAGTTTGATGAGGAATCTGAGTAGGTGGTTAGTGTCGTGTGGTGTGCATTAATATCCTGGACTTATATTCGAGTATGTCAGATACGATTCTGAATAGGTAGGAACTTAGCATACTATAATATACAGAACGTAATTTAGTCGAAGCTTAGCGGGGGCAACTGAAACTCTTCGACTGCAATAGCTGGTGGTTGGACTCCGACAACGGCATTCGAAAGTCGGGAACTTTGGAAGGAGGTAAGGGTATCCTGATGAATGTCGTTTAATGATTGTCTATATACTGTCTAGTCCAGTAGTTGTAGTTGGGTTTAGTCCTGGATCTCGTCAGTGTAGTTGAAGATATGCCTCCTGACGTGCCTGGAAGGTGGCTCAGGATCTAGCAAATGTCTGCAAAGGTGCCAGCCTGGAGAAGATTGCTTGCTAATCATTTTGTTGTGCTCCTTGAAAGGGAACATTAAAGCCTCATTGTGAAGGTGTTGCAGGAGGGACATTAGGAGGCACCCCATAGCTGTACTGATTGCAGTATTCTGACATGTTTGTAGCTTCCACTCCATATCACTGGTGGCAGGTGAACAGACAAGCGCAGCATCATTCAGAACCGGTCGTCCAATTGATTTAAATGCCGCCAGCAAGTTTTTTTTGTCTTTTCCACAACTGCAGCCGGCAAGCGATTAAAGAACCTTGCTGCGGTTTTGGACCCTAGTAGCAATTGCGGTTGTGTGCGCTGAAAAGGAGAGTAAATTATCAAAGAAGGCGTTCCAAAATTTTAGGCTTTTTAACAGTTGGCATTGGTATGTCATCGACTTTTACCTTTAGCTGGTAAGTTTGACTTCCTTCCTTCAGGTGGTAAAAAGGGCCGCCGTGGATTGATGAAATGAGACTTTTTTTTAATTTCACACGTTTATTAACAAAAAATGGTTACAAATTTAATCCTCAAAATAATAGCCATCGCTAGCGACACATATTTCCCATCTCTCAGGCAATTTGTAGATGCCGCGCCAAAAAAATTGGCCGTCTTTGGCCGCAAACCAATCATCGAGCCATTTTTTGGCTTCTTCGTGAGAATTGAAGCGCTGCTCGGAAAGTGCGTGGCCCATTGATCCAAACAAATGATAATCGGAAGGCGCCAAGTCTGGTGAGTAAGCCGCATGCACCAGCGGTTCCCAATCGTACGTCTCCACCAATTCTCGGGTCGCTCTTGTTAGATGTGGCGGTGCATTGTCATCAAGAAAAATTACTTTGTGGTGCCGATCGACATATTCTGGGCGTTTTCGGTATATAGCGCTGTTCAAATCGGTCACCAGGTGAAACAGTTTTAATAGCTCGTACCAAATCATACCACGCTGATCCCAGAAAACACAGCTGGGCGGACCATACGATCGTTTACGCTTAGGATTGGAGAAATACACCCATTTTTCATCACCCGTAACCAAAAAAGAAGTCCTTTTGAACCGGGGGAGCAGCATTTCACAAGTGATTTTTCGGTTATTTTGCTGCCTTTCAGTCAGTTCATGCGGCACCCATCTTCCGTCCTTTAAAATCATGCCCATGTCTTTCAAACGTTTGGAAATGGTTTTTTTGGGTCACTCCCAACTGCTCTGCCATCATTTCTTGCGTTTGTCTATCATCTTCATCCAACAATACTAGCAATTCGGCGTCCTCAAACTTTTCGGTGGTCGGCCACGGTCCTCGTTCTCCACGCTAAAATCACCACTTCGGCATTTTTCAAACCACCTGAAGCTCTGTGCTCTACTTAGATCATGTCTACCATAAGCTTCTATAAGCATTTGATGAGCTTGAGAAGCGTTTTTCTTCAATTGATAACAGAAAATCAACGATGTCCGCAAATTGTAGTTTGAAGGCACGAAATTCGACATTTTTAAGAACGACAAAAATGCATTGCTGTATGAAACGTAACAAACAATGAACTGAATATTGTTGACAGATGACAGACGAAAAAGACAAGACATTTGGGAAGGTTTAAGAATACTCACAGCGACAGCTATGGACTAATAGCTGAAAGTCGTAGATCCCTCCCAGTGAAAAACGAAAACGAAGAAGAAGTTTAAATATATGGATTGGCGATTAAATAGAAATTTTGAAAAATCCATAAATAAGGAGATTTTTCATTTTTCACTTTTCATTTCATTATTTTTATTAGGTACTTTTGATATTAAGTTTTTTTCACATGAAATGCAATCCACAAGCTTTTAAATCTGAGAGTTTGAAATGCAATCCCGTCCAAGCAATTTATCTTAGTTATTTCAACAAACGTAGCCACCCACCGAAAAATGCTTTATTGGCATCGGCCCTACACCTCTCTTATAGGTAATTGTATACTCATTTTTCAAAACTTGCTTTAATTTAAACCAATTTCTACACTCACAACGAAATGGAATGGAAGATATGTTGACGGCGACCACGGAAAGTGAGTTGGCATTCAAAAGCGCATTAGGCTGATGTTTGCTTCCAAGTTGAATTATAGGTGTGGGGAACAACTAAGAGACAACAACTACCCATATGCCGGTGACAGCGACCAAAATCATGTAACTGTATATGTATGTGTGCAGCTACAGCTACAACTGTTTCGAAAGCAAATCAAGTTCATGACTATGCAAACAACGTTAATCTTTTTGTTGGTCTTGTACGAGTACAAGTAGAGTAGAGCCCAGAGTAAGTAGTATTTGAAATTTGGTGCTGCACGAAAGTGTCACTGCTGCAAACGTGTGGCAGCTTCCGCTGCATGAAACTTCATTTCCCAAAACGTTCACTTTCCTACTTTTTTAAGCTACTACACGACGCTACACATGCGAAGAACTCAGTTTTGCCTACGAGGGGAGCGTATATGTACACGAAGCTACAACTTTTGTCGTCAACGCGTGACACGGCCAAATGTGACTTTGAAATTTTGATAAATGACCTGGCATTAGCAAATGGCAGCGAGGCACAGCAGCAGCAGCAGCAGCAGCAAAAGCCAAAAGTCAACGGGAAATGCGAAGAAAATAAGGTAACGCAAAAATAAGTGATAGGAGAAAATAGGGGAAAAGGTGTGAGTACAAATACAAATAACTGGAATGCATGAATATGAAAGGGAAAACAAAAAAAAAGACTTCTAAAAAACTAGAAAAAAAGCGGGAAACTCGGAAGGTAGGAGTAAAAGGAGGCGAACTAAAACGTGCAGGCCAAACAGAGCACGCGACATGTCAGGGTATTTCCCACTTACTCACTGTCCGCACACACCGGCGCGTTCGCTCCACCGCTAAATCCTTCGCAACGTGCCAGTCTATGCGACTCACAAGTGCAAGCTTGCCCCAGCGGCGGCTTAGCAGCGAACAGACGCGCCAACAACTTACAACTGTATATCATCTAAAATACACACACACATATGCACACACCCAGCTGAAACCCGGATGGTCTACGTGCTGACGAAGATGGCAGAAAAGTAAGAAGACAACTAGGAGTTAGACGCGGAGAATCTCTATACTTCGTAAAGCAGCATCAAATTGGTTTTCGTCGTCAGCGCCAACCTCTGAGCTGTACTGAGATTCGAATTGAGTCGACTTGATTCGAGTCATTCTTCATTTGTAATACCGTTATCGTTTGTTTCCAAACGTTCTCCTTCGCCTAACAAACCATTGACATCACGAGCCTGGGTATCACAAACATATTTTTGTATGCTAGTCCAATGTCCTGTGACAGCGCATCGAGACAGCATAGGCGTACAGGGGTGTCGACGCACACACAAATACTTAAATGTATGTATGTGTGCATGAAAGTAGTTACTTGCATATGTCCGTACATGAACTCTAGCATCTGACAGTCGGAATGCCTCCAACGCTGTTCGCTGCCTACCAACATACACACCTACAACTCCACTCAATCCACTCATCATACACTGAAGTCTTTTTACCATTTCAGTCTCATTTTTTCTTCCTTTTTTTGTTTCTCCCTCCCTTTTGTACTTTTCTCTTTACTCATGACTTCCTAGTTGGATTTTTCCATTCATTTGCACCAGTCCTTCACTCAAATCGACAACATTTATTTTGGGGCGCATGTCCTTGATGCGATTTTTCCTACTCATTTTTTCACTGTATTTACTTGAAAGGCTTTTCGTTTGGCGGCCGCACTCAAATATTGAAATTAAAGAATCGAATCACGTCGCATTACTTTGTAAATAATGTTTCGATATTTATTATATTTATTATAACCTCTTAGTTGAGTTGGCCTCCCTCCAAAAACCGGCAACACAGGTGGTGGCTATCCGTGTATGTATGTGTGTATCACCTACTTGCCACAAGTGTGTATACTTAAAATATATTTACCCAAGTATTTGTAGGAGTATGAAAGTAAATATGTCAAGAGATGGCCTGATAAGCCACTTAAGGCTTTAGAATTGGATGGAATAAAAGTAAAATTAATGTGATCCTCTTTTTTCTGAAATGAAAAATAATCTCAACATATAATTAAGTGAACAATAATGGCAACAAGTCTGAGTTCTGAAATGTTTATACTCAATGCGTATATTTTGTGATTAATGTTTTTCATGCTACAAGAAGGAGCACAGAGTTAAAGCAGTGAGATGAATTTTCCATCGAAAGCAAAGATTTTCAGAATATTTCAGCTTTCATCAAGAGCAGAGAGTTTTTAAGAACACTTTAGAGGAAGGAAAAGCTTCCATTAGGAGAAGAAGGTTTCTCAGAACACTTGAGAGTAAAGAAATTCTTCCATCAGGAGAAAAGAGTTGCTCAGAATATTTGAGAGTAAGGAAAATCTTCCATCAAGAACAGAAGGTTTTTAAAAACATTTGAGAGTAAAGAAAATCTTCTAGGGGAGTTCTCAGAACATTTGAGAGTAAGAAAAACTTCAATCAGGAGCAGAGGATTTCTCAGAACATTTGAGAGTATGGAAACTCTTCCAGTAAGAAGAATATCTCATCCACCTGCTATTGTGAGTATTTTCCCAGGCAAATGAGATGGCTTGCCGTTGCTGAAGGCTCTTGCATTTTAAAGCGTAGTAACGTACACCTACATCAAAATGAACTCCGGCCCAAATTTTTCAGATAGTCAATTCGCCTTTTGGTTCAGACATCGAACAGAATATAATGGTGACTGGTTAAGCAATGCAGAATTCTATTGAATGGCGTTAATAAAGGTCAAGATATCCAGAAGAGGAGTTATCTATAATAATAAATAAGTTAACCAGAGTAAGTTCCATGATAAGTTTAAGTGCCGATTATTTATTTCAGGTTTGTTTATTCTTTTAGTGAAGTCTTTGACTTAGCAAATTTTTTCAGTCTATCGTAGTATCACCAATTTTGGGTAGCAATTGCTTGGAAAAGAATGGTCTGTGATAGGTGATTAAGATGGCATAAAATAAATAAATAATTGGCGCGTATACATCTGTCAGATTTTCGGCCGAGTTCCTCGTCTTATTTGTGGCGTGCATTTTGCGTCCTACAGTTTCAAACCGGCTCCAAACAGCCAATGCTTTTTATGAGGAGCGTTTTTATAGCAGAGACACACTCGGAGGTTTGCTATTGCCTGCTGAGGGACTAAGAAATATCAGCACCTAAATAAAACAAAAAATAATTAATTCAGCACAAGCCCTAAATATAGGTCCATTTACACCATAATTAGTTCTGAAGAACCCAATATTTAAGACTTCAACTAGTCGGATATTTTTGTAGAGATATTAAACTGAATTTTATTAAGGAAGTCAGGGCAATCAATTGGAATGAAATCCAACTCTAATAGGATTGTTAAGGGTTAGCATTTTTTACCATCATCTTTACAAGCCAAGTCGTAGAACAGCCAAACACATTTGGTCAAAATACATTGCCTTAAGGCACCTTTCTGGTCTAGAGACATGAAAATTGAAGGCGTTGAAAATTGAAAAATAATAATCGGTATTAATTGAAAACCATTTTTATTCATTAGAGCAATTCTTTATTTACAAAAAACCAAAAAAAAAAATGTTTTTTATTCAATGACAATAATAAAAAAAATTGCTTCCCCTGACGGAACACATGCCACTGGCGTAACTGATTGGGCTGCTCAGGTACGTCTGAAAAAAAAAATTCGGTTGATTATTCATCAGGAGATATGTCGCTATGGTGGGTAGCAGATTTACAAAAAAAATTTTTTTTTTCTAGATATTTTATCTGTTTATTGTAAAAACAAAAAAAAAGGATTTGTTTTCAAGTTTTCGCTCTTAAAAAAATAGAAAAATTGTTTATAAAATTAAAATTCTGCTACCCACGAGAGCCAAAAGCCTACTAAATAACATATTAACAATTCAAATCAATCGGTTCAGTACTTTTTGAGAAATTACCAACGCCAACTCGGACAAAAATAGTTTAGAGAAAAACACGGTTTACGCGCTTATGGCGCTACCTGGGCTTCGTACTCCAAACCGGTCTCGTTTTAAAAGACTGTTACGTCTAAACTTCAACGAATTTCAATATAAAAATTTGCAAGTACATTTTTGAAAGTATGAACTACCATAACATGAAAAAATAATCGATTTTTTCGAAATTCTAGACCAGAAAGGTGTCTTAAATAACTATAGGTAAAGTTTTGGCAATTTATAAATTTCTCATTTAATTTTAATAGTTTATTTTATGAACATATCTTAGACATTTCTTCCATATAAAAAATGTCAAGCATTCTTTTTATGAAGGAAATGCGAAAGATCGCTAGCATCAAAAACTTATCAAAAAGCAACGCAATGTTTTAGCCACTTCAAATTTACACCTTGTCATACCAAAATTCGGAGCTCTTCACTTTCTCGTATCAAAGATAGAGAAAGCTCATTTTTCTAAGGAAATCGCCTTATGCGCATTTTTAGATATCGAGGGTGCATTTGATAATACAGATTATCGCTCGATTGATAGAGCATTACAAAATAAAAACATTGACAAGCCGACCATAGGGTGGGTAAAGGCAATGCTGGAAAGCAGAGAAACCAGCTCATCTCTAGGAGATGTATCAGTCTCAGTCAAAGCATTAAAAGGATGCCCCCAAGGTGGTGTTTTGTCACCTTTATTATGGTCCCTGGTTATTGACGACCTCCTAGTCAAACTAAGTGAGTTAGGCTTGGAGGTAATTGGCTATCCTGACGATATTGCAGTGATTATTCCTGGCAAATTCGACAGAACAATATCCAGCATTATGAATCAAACATTAAATTTCATTCTAAACTGGTGTCGTGCAGAAGGACTTTCTATAAATCCCAGCAAGACTATTATTGTACCTTTCACAAACAGATATAAGTTGGACCTTGGTTCAATTACTGTCGAAGGAACAAATATAAACTATTCCAATGATGTCAAATATTTAGGAGTTGTTCTGGATAAAAGATTAAATTGGAACTCTCACCTTAAATCGGTGATAGATAAAGCCACCAGAGCCATGTGGGCATGTCGCAGTCTCCTGGGGAGAACATGGGGTATTGACTCCAAAATAATTCATTGGATGTATACAATGATGATTCGACCAATCATTACCTATGCGTCCCTTGTTTGGTGGCCCAAAACCACACAAGAAACAGCCAAGAAATTACTGGCAAGTCTTCAAAGGCAGGCCTGTTTGTCTATAACAGGTGACATGCGAAGTTGTCCTACAACTGCAATTGAAGCGATAGTAGGATTATCCCCACTGCATATATTCATATGGAAATGTGCAGCTAGAAATGCACTAAAAATGCAAATCTTGTCAAATAAGGAATACAGTGACTTTGGTCATATGAGTATTCTAAGAAAAATACCGGATAGGGATATTAGCTGTTCAGTAACAGACTACATGATTCCGAAACGGGTTTTCAATAGAAATTATGAGATAATTATCTCAGACCGTGATGAATGGGAAATTGGAGGACCTTGGGTTAACCCAAAAAGTCTAATATGGTTCACTGACGGTTCAATAACAAATACTGGAGTTGGTGCCGGGATCTTTGGACCCAACACAAAAATTTCAGAACCCATGGGCAAATGGCCCAGTGTCTTCCAGGCCGAAATCCAAGCGATTTCGATCTGTGCACTGACAAATCTAAAAGGGGTATCAAAGGGGCCCACATAACTATATATTCGGACAGCCAAGCGGCACTGAAAGCACTAATGTCTCATTCTTTGGAGTCGAGACTAGTGGAAGAATGTGTAAACAATCTTCAAAAATTAAGTACAAAAAATACGGTTGTACTTTGCTGGGTTCCAGGTCACTCGGGAATCGAGGGTAACGAAATTACTGATGAACTGGCAAAGGCTGGATCGACATCAGACCTTATAGGACCAGAACCATATTGTGGTATCAACTGGGCGGAAGCTAAATCCAGGGTAGACCAGTGGGAACATACTCTCAGAATAGCTTACTGGGAAGATAATCTGAAACTTCGTCAAGCCAAGAGGTTGGTTAGACCTTTTACCTACAAAAAGGAACTGATTAACTTACGGAAAGTAGATATCAGGAAAATAGTGGGCTTTCTTACGGGCCACTACTATCTAAACTATCATCTTAACAGAATTCAACTTCTCAGAGACACTGAGTGTAGACTCTGTTTTGAGGATGATGAAACAACGGAGCACTTATTGTGCGAGTGCGTTGCACTGGCTAGAACCAGAATGCAAATTTTCCACCGTGATCAACTGGATCCGGAAGAAATAAAGAAAGCTCCTATTACAGATATACTAAGGTTTATACGTATAGCAGAAAAATTGTTGGAAGAACATGGCTTTCAACCAACTCCTTTCCAAAGGCAGAGAACAACTAGGCAAACTAGAACCTGATGTAGTGGTCGGGCAACTTTCGCGGATGATCAGAAGGATCATCCATATTAAATCAGGTAGCTTGACACAAAAGATCTTTTAGGTCGCAGTGTCGGTCATTGGACCACCTACTAGGATAAATTATTATTACCAAAATTCAATGGGATTAAAATTCTTCTAGATTTCATTGAGAATATGTTAAATTTTTGTTAATTTGCACATAGTTTGAAATTTGGATTTTTTAAGGCGAATAAGCTACTTATATATTTTCATAAAAAAAAAAACGAACGAAAAATTTTTTTTTTTTAATTTTTTTTTAAATTGCACAAAGTTTGAAACTTGGATTTATATGTTTTTTGTAGTAGAAGGAACCATCATTTAAAACCTATTATTCAAAAATGGATATATACTTTGTGTACCTACGCAGAACAAAACTAGCTTAGCCTTAATAACTAAGCAACGTTGAACAGCAAATAAAGCGAAATCGAACATAGGCAGATATTACAAATAGGTACTAATGTAGATGTAAGAGGCCAGCAACATTGCCCATATATACTTACTATACAATACCTGTGAAAGTCCTTTCAAATTCAAACCGCGATTGACTATCTTCAACTACAGAAGGCAAATGGCTGGCTGCTTTACTTCGCTCTGCGACATGCCAATGACACTGAATATTGCTTGATTGACAGGCGATGCCTCTAGCTAATTTCGACAATTAGTTATTTCTTTGTCGCGCCCACCAGAAAATGCGACACGTTTCGATTCGAACCACAATTTCGGTTGAAATATCCTTCGCAGTCAATTGATTTTCGAATTTGTTTGAAATTATTTTCGATTAATAATAATTACCCAGCAACAACAGCAAATACAAAAACAAGCTCGACACGAACTAGAATTTTATTGTTGGGAAATGCTGTGAAAGCATTTGGAAAATGATGGAAATTAAATAAAATAAAAGTTGCTTAAGCAAGAGAATTTTCCTACATACAAAATTTGTATTTGAATTCACTTGGAAGGCAGGCGTTGCGTGAATATAGGAGCAGTTGAGGCCACGAACGAAGTGCTCGAGTAAAAAAATTAAGTTCAAAAATATGGAACCAAATAAAATAAAAAGAGAAAATTTAGTTAAAAAACTAAAGAAAAATAGGTTCAATAAAGTAAATTAATTAAAAGAAAATTAAAAATAAATTTAAAAAAATAAGAGATAAAATAAAATAATAAAAATTTAAAACTAAAGAAAATCAGAAAAATAAATTAAATTATGTCAATTAAAATTAAATAAAATAAAATACAATAAATTCAGATTAAACAAACTTAAATAAACATAAAATAAAAATTTAAAAAAAATGCTTAGAGGAAAGTAAAGAAAACAAAATTAAACTTAAAAATCCAAATTAAAAAAAAGTTAAAATTAAAAAACGAGTAAAGTAAATTAAACTCAATAATAAATAAAATACATTACATACAAAACAAAACTTAATTAAAAAAAAAATTAAGGTAAAATAAATAAATATAGAAAACTAATAAAATCTATAAAAAAGAAATTAAAATAAAACATTTAATGAAATCAGAATTTAAATAAAGTAAAATTAAAACTAATAAAAAATATTAAATTTACAAAATAAAAATTATATAAAAGTAAACTAAACCAAAATAAAAGAGCTCAAATACAAAAGTGAAAAATATGTATTATATTATTAAAAATAAAATTAACTTCACTCGCATAAAACAAAAGTAATAAATAAAACTAATATTATAATCCCCATAAGCTAAAATAAAAAATGTCAAATAAAATTAAATCGAAAAAAATTAAGTTAAATAAAATCAAATAAAATAAATCTTAATACAATAAAAAAGAGTTAAGTAAAATAAAACAGAGTTAAAAAACTCAAATAAGAAAAAGATAAAAAACTCTTTCATTCTTTCATTTAATTAATTCAATTATGTAAAACAAATAACTATATTAAAATAAAATTAAATTTAAAAAAATTTAAATTAAAGTAGAGAAAAGTTGAAGTAAAGAAAAACATATTGAGGAAAATAAAATAATATACAACAAAATTAAATATAATAAAACAGATGAACTTAATTTAAAAACCTATTATATAAAAGTGAAGCAAACCAAATCTCAAAGCAACTCAATTAAAAAGATCTAAATTAAAAAAAAAAATAATTAAACAAATAAATTTTAATTAGGTAGGTAGGTGGAAAGGTTGAAGTACCAGTCTGGCAATCACCAAGTAGTACTTAAACGCCATTTGGACACCATTGTGAGACCTCCAATAGGCAGATATCTACAGCCAACCAAAGCTGTTGATGGAATGGAGAATATTGATGGCATTTAGGTCGGCGCACTGCCCCAGGCTGTCGAAGAAAGGAGCATGACGTTAATCGTCTAGCTGCCAAACCCGGACATTTACAGAGAAAGTCTTCTATGAATTATTCTCAAACTTCTGCAAAGGGAGCCAGATGGTAAACCTAGCTTTTCCGCGTCTGTGGCCATCGTCTAATGCCCGGTAAACATAGCTACGA
Organism: Anastrepha obliqua; assembly: GCF_027943255.1. Lineage (NCBI taxonomy): Eukaryota > Metazoa > Arthropoda > Insecta > Diptera > Tephritidae > Anastrepha > Anastrepha obliqua. The sequence continues at coordinate 110,374,458 of NC_072896.1, read as the reverse complement.
GTTTGGAAATTGAATGGTGTGGAATCCCAAGGACTTTCAGAGTCCTCTAAAAATAATTTTATTAAATTCAATTATAAAATAAAATGAAATAAAAAAATTAAAAATCAAATAAAACCAATAAATATAGAAAAAAGTAAATAAAATCATAAAAATAAAACAAACCAATTAAATAATTTAAAGGAAAGTGAATTAAAATAAAGCAAATTAAAATAGCAAGTCGCACTAGTCATTTAATATTCCATTCGCGTAACGCATACGCAGGCAATTCCCACCCGGGATATGAAAAAATATGGCATCGCAATATACGCTCTGCGGCCGCCGTAGCCGAATGGGTTGGTGCGTGATTACCATTCGAAATTCACAGAGAGGTCGTTGGTTCGAATCTCGGTGAAAGCAAAATTAATAAAAACATTTTTCTAATAGCGGTCGCCCCTCGGCAGGCAATGGCAAACCTCCGAGTGTATTTCTGCCATGAAAAAGCTCCTCATAAAAATATCTGCCGTTCGGAATCGGCTTGAAACTGTAGGTCCCTCCATTTGTGGAACAACAACCAGACGCACATCACAAATCGCAAGTAGCCGATAAATTAAACGCAGAATATGCTTTACTTTCATTCACCTGAGTGTCCACCATGGTAGTTTCAAATACTTATTCAAAATTTTAATATTTTGATGAAAATTTGTCGTAAAGAGTTTAAAGCTTGAGTTATTAAGGCTTTTGTTAAATAATGAACTGTATTTTTATTAAAAAATATTTAAAATTATCAAATAAATAAAGAATCAAAATTAGTCAATGTGAGATGTTTTTTTAATTTTGTTCTTCATAACCGTCGTTACTCTCGCTTCCAAATATAAAACGAACTAAGTAGAAATAGTATAGATATTTTTTCATTAAATTAATAAATAAAAATGTAATTGGCGCCAAGTCTTCAGTTTGCGTCTCTATTACGCCCATTAAAGCGGAGATGCTATTATGCCGGAAATAATTGAAATTCAAAACAAAAAAATTATAATAAAAGAAACTATTTGAAAGAAATTACCACAACGAAAACAATTTCATTTTTAATTTCGCGCTTTTAATGCGATCGTTTGGCAAACATTTACAGCTCAATTTACTAAGGCTATTGGCCTTTGCAACATACGAATACCAATACGCTCCAGTGTTGTTGTATTATTGACCGTTAGTGCCATGAAGACATTGCGGCTAATAAAACAATTCCATTGTGAGTCATTGAATTCGTCGTTGAACTCACACAAATATGTATGTATGTGCGTATGTGTATGTACATACTGTCACAGGAACAGAACAGGCCAGAAATAAGTATAGGGTGGACCAAATAGAAGAATAAAAAGAAAAAAGAATATAATATATATACAGTGTAACTTTTGTTAATGGCCTCTACTATTAGACAGACACCCCCCTTGAGCGGGTATTTTTTCTATACCAAATTTTATGTATCGGGAGAAGTTAACTTCTTTTGAGTGGGCACCTCTGTTGGACGGACAAAAGCTGACTGACGGTGAATGTCCGCCCAATAGATGTTTCCTTATATATAGTATTAAATATATAAGTGTATTACACCTATATCAAATTGATTTGCACCTGTGTTCAAAATAATAAGAGCGCAACGAATTGCCAAGTTTCTAACGAAATTTCGAATTTTTTTCTACAAAAAATTTCTAGAAAAATTCTGGGTATGCAGCGTTTTAGTCCATTCAATTTTTGTAGTTTAAAGTGCAAGTATTGAGTAGGGTTTCAAAGTTTATTTTCTGAAGTTTTGAGTATTTCTTCCATATAAAAGGCTGGAAGAAAATTGTCAACATCGCATACAACAAAAAATAAAAAAATTGTTAAAAATCAGCGCGATTTTGAAGCGCCCTCAAAGTTACATTTTGCCATACTAGAATTTAATAGGCTTTAAAACTGCATACCTTGAAGTTTTCTGAAAGTTCTAATAAAAAGTTGTCGTCAAAATAATTTTTTTCAATTTGTTAGATTATTTTGAATTTTGTAGAAAGTGTGGAGGTTTAAGTTACATGGTTCTTCTTGTAGAATGTAATATGTTTTTAAACTAAAACAATATATTTTTATAAGAAAATTAAATACATAAACATATACTTAAAGCTGGGTAGCTCAACGCGCGAAATCTATTATTTCTGTGTAAAATTGTTGGTCGATCTTTAGCTCCTGAGCGATGCTACGACAACTAATGTGCAGGTAAAACAGTAAATCTTGCATTAAAATGCGATATAAATTTTTTCGCATTGCTTTTCTGCAAGGGCTGGGGTATGAAATCTTGTGACCCAATTTTCACAAACTCTCTTAAAGGTGTCTTAATTTATTTCACGAATGGTTCGACGGACATTTTTCTTAAATCACTTCTGAATTATTTCATCTAATATTGACTTTTAAAACTCACAAAAAAGTCCAAAAAGCAGCTAACTGACACCGACGATATGACTGAGAACACAATCGCTGAATTTACCACCCAAAAGATCGATAGTTTGAGGGGCGGTGTGGTATTCTACCTATGGTGCTAAACTCAATTTTATTCCATGTGTGAAATATGTGACTCCATCAGAGAAATGGCTTTTCTAGCAATATTTTTGAAAAAAGTTCGAATGAGCCCACTTGAAACTTCAAACCAAACTTCTGCGCCTGTGGATGTATTGACTTATCGACCATCACGTGCGGTTTTGACAAACTTCAGTGGCGGTATTTTTGACGGTGTCTCACCCAAAACGTTTTTTCAATAAACGCACAGTTTGAGCAACAAGCAGGCATTAGAGAAGTATTTTTTTTTAATATCTTCAGACGTCGCGCCAGCCTAAAGTGACTCATCTCCTTGCGTAGCGAAGTGAAATGGACTGCAAGACAAGATTTCGAGTGGCGAACAACTGTCGGTGTTAAAATAAATACCCATTTCTGTACCACCCTGTATTTGTTGAGCAACAGGAGTCTCGCCCAAACACCACCAATAAAAAGTGTTGGCGAGTAATTTCTACAATTTTCTACAGCCTGACAAAAAAAGCAAAATAGCGGAACCAAAAGTGGCGGCGCTTAGATGCTATTTTCCACAAAGTAGATACACATTTAGCTGCAGGCATTTTCCCCAACTCATTGGCAGGATACTCAATTTAAATGGTATTGCCGCGCTGTTCTCCTGGCCAACTTGGCCATACTCAGTAGCAAAAAAATGTTGCCAAACAGTTTATGTTTCACTAAACTTTTTTCCCCACACTTTGGCATTTTGCTCGATACAGGCGAGCAGCTTTGTATGTTTATACGTAAGTATGTATGTATATATGTATGCGTGTAGGTACACTAAATTCCCAATTTTTGTGATGCACTGAGTATCCACAATCTAAAATCTCGTAAAGGCTCGCGGGCAAAGAGAGGACAAAAAAGAATTTACCGAATTTAGTCCTACTTTTTGTCGCTGTGTGTAGTTTAAACTGTTTTTAACTGTAACTGTCATCCTTTTAACTTAACTTTTTCAACGCATCAGACGTGGAAGTTACAGGCAACCGGAAATATCTATGAAATTAGGTATTTCATTTCAGTTAATTTGGGTGAAAAGTTGCAAAGTTGGAGAGGTGAAAAATTCTGAAATTCTCTGATACTTTATTAGTTTAGAAATTTGCGACATAATTTAAATAGGTAAAAATATGGTTATACGTAGCTGTGTGTGTGGTTACAGCATCGAACGTGGAAAGTTCATTAACATTTATGTGACTTTAAAGTTTTTGAAATACGAAATGTAATGAATTTTGTTACTTTGAAGAAGATAGTTGATATTTAACAAAGGTGAAAGTTGAATATACGTCCGGCTCTTTTTTTTTGTTTTATTGCAGCAACATTACTAAGCTCTTGCACGATGCACAGAATGAAAAGGTGTGACAGGATCAAACCATTACGTGGCTCTCCTTGGCGAATTTGAAGGAATCAGCTGATTTGCTGACGTCACCTGCGATGTGAGGGCCGTTTGTTCACGACAGAATTGAGATTGTGTTGTTGAAACAAGAAAAAAAATCAGCACAACTATTTTTCATGTTATTTCGTTGCCGTCTGAGTAATGACTGCTTGGAAGAGCGCAAGAACGCATGTGAAATGAGAGGGTGCGATTCTGCTCACAAAACTCTGGCGGAGTAACTAGTTAAAGTTATTGCCATCCTATCTTTTGTGAAGCTCTTAATACATGGGCTGAAAAGTCTCAGGTGTAATACATAGATGGCACTAGTTTTACTTCATTCACCTCTTTTTCAGTTAGTCCTAACCTTAAAAAGACAGCTGTTAAAATTTCATGATATTCCACTCATTAGTTCGTGAGTTATTGTGCTAAGAGTGACACTACTTTTGTTATTTTCAAAACAAAAGATCAAAAAGAATTTCGTGTTTTAATTTTACACTGCTTCTTGATGGGAAAAATACGGTTCACGCGAAGCACTGAATTATAAAGTGTTACGAGGACTCCGCTCTATCAGAAACAACAATAAAACGATGATTTGCTAACTTCAAAGGCTGTCCTAGAGGCACCGATAACGCACAGATTCACAGGGCAGTAGACGTCCAAATGAGGCAGTAACACCAGAAAACATCAAAAAAAGTCCACAAAGTCGTTTTGAATAATTAAAAAGTGTTTTGTTTCATCCAGTCAACGCACCGTATCACAAGTAAATCAAAGCATTGGCAAAACTACATGAATTGACTTATAGTCATGCTAGTCTATTATTGCGACAAATTTAGTTAACCTCGGTGAGGAGGGACTACATCGTCCCAATGGTAATAATCAATAGGCATTTTTCCACTCTCTCTAAACAACTTGGTCTACACAAACGGCTCTAAAATGGATTGTCGTGTTGGAGCTGGTATATATTCTCATAGACTTAAAATTGAACATTGGAACAAAGAAGGAATAGCCTTTCTACCTTGAATGAAAATGATAATGTTACCTTAATTTGGGTCCCGGGACATCGGAATATCGAAGGTAACGAAAAAGCAGATGGACTGGCAAGAGGGGGATCTGCCATGAATAACGCTCTGGCAGTCAAGCGTATAATTTCCCTAAAATACCTCCGAACCGCGGATTGTAGATGGAGGGACCAGACGAGTTGCAAAATTAGCGGAACGTTATGGCCCACCTACAACCTCAAACAATCGTCAACATTGTTAAACATGAAACGACAGGACACCTAACGGCAGTCATAACTGGCTTTTGGTCTGTTGGTGAACAAGCAACCAAAATGGGCAACACAGACTGTCACAGTTGTAAACAACCAGAGAAAAAGGAAACAATCTTCCACTTCCTCTGTGAATGCCCTGCGCTATGGAATGACAGAATGTTAACCCTGGGCAAACCGCTGTTCGAGACTCTCGAACAACTGTCTGGCTTAGATGTCAACAACCTAATAAGGTTCCTGAACCGCACAGACTGGATATAACTGGTAAACAAGTTGGTAACGAGGATGTGGCAACAAAATGGTGCAGAAGCGTAAGTTGGATTCTGGATTAATCACCACTCTAACCAACCAGCCAACATGAATTGACTTTCGAACGGCTCCCACATCCACCGTATTCGCCAGATTTGGTGCCCAGTGACTACTACGCAGACCTAACAAAATGCTCGCCGGTAAGAAATTTCGTTCGAATGTTCGAGGTTATCGCTGAAGCTGAGGCTTATTTTGAGGCAGAAGATAAATATGGAATAACTGCGTTGTTTTCAATGGAAATTAAGTTGATGAATAAAGCTAATTTTAAACAAAAACGTGTTTATTTTTGCTAAGACCGGGACTTTTCAGCCCATGTGTTAGGTTCTACATATTTCAGAAATATGTATTTTTCCTTTTTTTGTGTACAACCCCAAAACGGCGTTGTTAATTACTCGTTTCTTTGGCAATATAATTTTTATTCAGCCTACTTTAAAGCTTTGATATACCCACCGCCATATGCTAATTAGAAAAAATTATTACTATCTTTTTTTGTTTAGTTACAGTATTGGTTGATTTCATTAGTACAAATCTTATTCTACTCTTAACATAAGATTAAATCCACCTTTAGCCGCTTTCTTACGCTGTGAGTCGTAGACGCTTAACACTTGTCTATTACATCCCCGCAAAGTCCTTCCCTCCATGGGCATAGGATTCATATCGTACACCACCTACTTCTCTTAAGGTTCCGAAAGCTTTTGATGATCAAACAAGGCTTAGCTTCGCTTCTTTAAAAATTGTTAGATCCACTAAATTGAGGTGACCGCCGTATCCGAATGCATTGGTGCCTGACCACCATTCGGTAGTGTCCTATTAAAAACCTTGGGCATGAAACTCCAAAAGACAGAAAAAGTTGCTTGCTGTAGCAATCGCCCTTCGGCAGGCAATGGCACACCTCCGAGTGTATTTCTGTCATGAAAAAGCTCCTCATGAATACTATTTACCGTTCGGAGTTGGTTCATTGAGATTGAGCTCCATGAGATTTGTGTTTGAGGATCGTATGCGGATTGCACTGCCGAAGCACACTTTTTGTGGTCAAAGGCTGAATATTCACATATGCAGGGAACGCAGCCTCGTCACCATCAAAGGTGCAGTCCTATCGCTGTGTGGTGCGTCAATAAGTAAACTGCCGGAAAGTGCTTTTAAAGAGAAGTTAAATTTCAAGGGCCGATGTTGAATGTGAACCACACCTAAACGTCAACTTTTCTCTTCATTTCATTTAAAATTTTTCAATTTCAGACTAACGCAATTTGAACCATGGAAAGATACATAATCGAGCAACGCGTTAAAGTTATTCAGGCTTTTTATGAAAACGGGCGTTTAAATCAAAACACATATCGCGCACATCGTGAAGAAAATCATCTTCAATGATGAGGCACATTTTCACCTCAGTGGATTCGTCAATAAGCAGAATTGCCGCATTACGGCGAATGATAATGCAATAGTGATTGCCGAAAAACCAATGCACCCACAAAGAGTAACTGTTTGGTGCGGTTTATGGGCCGGCGGCCTCATTGGGCCGTATTTTTTCCAAAATGAGACCGGTCAGGCAGTTACTGTGAATAGTGTTCGCTATCGTGAGATGATAACGAACTTTTTATGGCCCGAATTGGAAGATATGGATGTGGACGATATGTGGTTTCAACAGGACGGCAGGACAGTGCCACTTGTCACACAGCCAACGAAACAATGGCTCTTTTGCGCGATAAATTTGATGGCCGGATAATCTCACGTCGCGGCGATGTCAATTGGCCGTTTGGGTTTTTTTGGGTTATTGAAAGAAAAGGTGTACGTCGATAAGCCAGCAACAATTCAAGAGCTAAAGGATGAGATAATTCGGCATATTAACGCCATAGAACCTCAATTATGCCTCAGCGTCATCGAAAATTTGGACCATCGGATGGAGGTGTGCCGCCGAGGCCGCTGCGGCCATTTAGCCGATATTCTATTTCATGCGTAATTGAGCCTTACCAATATTATCATAATAAAGAGAAATGATAATAATTTAATAAAAAAATTGTATTTTATTCAAAATCAACACCGGCCCTTGAAACTTAACCACCCTTTATGTATTTATTAGTAATAGTATAGGATTTTTTTGGAAATTCGTGCTTTTTGAATTTTCTACTTTTCCCAATAATAAATTAATTTACTCAATCTTGCTGAGTATCATAAATTCTTCTACCCCAAAACTTTTCACTTATTTATTACCATACTAGCAATTTTTTTTCAGATATAAGTAGAATAAATAAATACATTTTTCCGTACACAAGGTACTACATACATGTTCACTTACACATACACACACATCTATGTAACATAATTCAGCAATAAATTGCATTGGCAACTAGAAGAGGTTCACAACAGAATGGGTTCAGTGAAATTTGTCATGCGAAATGATTATCAACTTTGACACAAGTTTTGACATTTCATTCATAATCGCATAAACTTTTCATATTAACCAACATCAATGCTACCCAGCGCGATTGGGCTAAGCAAAAAAACACGAAAAAAGAGATAATTTTGCTGATAGCAAATACAACAACCCATAGAGAATATTTATTATTTTTTGTGGGGTGACAAGAGTTGTCAGAATTTGGTGTTGTTTGTGTCATTGGCTGTCGAATGCGGTTAAACTTTTGACATTTCATAAGAACTTTGTTGTTTGTGGTTTGTTGCTGAAACAGCAATATTCCAATGCATACAAGCATACTTACACACATACATACATGCATACATACATGCATGCAAATATAGTTTTAAGTGGCGCTGTGCGCGCAAAGGTGAGAGTTTGAATGACAAATTGCAAATTACTTGAGAATATTTTATTTATTCTGTTTCGCTTTTGAGGAAATGGATGAGATGGTGTTTATAACAAACAAAAACAAAAAGAAAAGAAATGATGTATGAAATTAGAAATGTTATCCGAGTGTTTAATTAAATATTTCGTAGCTTTGGACAAAAAGATTTGTTTGATTTGATAGTAAAATGGTTTTTTCGAGTCCTTTAGAACGTTGCCTGCGGTGTGATCCTTGTGGGTTCCAGTCCAACGCCATTCTATTAACGTCGTTCGCTGGCTTGCGCAGTGTATGGCCAATCCATTTCCATTTTCGTTGCCGCATTTTCTAGTTCATTGGTTTTTGTATGCTTCGATCAAGCAGTGGTTCCTTTGAAATCTCGTAATTGAACCACCAGATACGGAGTATTGTTCTATGGGGGAAATGGCGACTGTTTTCTAAACGGAAGTTTTTGCCATCCTGAAAGTAGCCGAATGCATAGTCGAGAGGAGATGGAGCGGCAAACAGACTGGAGTTTTCAGTGACAGTCAAGCTGCACTGAGGGCCTTGGAGAACGCGAAGCAAACCTCAAAGATTGTTCAAGAATGTAAGAAGAAGCTTAATTCTGTCGGAAGACAAAACAGGCTTGGACTTATATGGGCTCCAGGACACTCCGGTGCTCAAGGAAACGAAATTGCCGATGAATTGGCCAGCCGTGGATTAGCGGTTTCCCCACAAGGGTCAGGGCCAATAATCGGAATCAGTTCCGCAGGAATCATGAATTGGATCAACGATTATGTAGGCAATCTACATAAAGAGCGATGGTCCGGGCTAGAACGGTACAGAACTGCAAAGTGTTTTGTGACAAGTTAGAATAGAAAACTGTCAAACTTTCTACTAAAACTTGGAAGGAAAGACGTTCAGTTGAAGGTCGGTATTATTACAAGAAACAACCCATGGGGTCAGCATATGACCACCAGTGAAATCATTGAGGCCCCAATGTACCTGTCGTACTTGGAGGAGGCGGATAACATTGAGCACTTTCTCTGTGAGTGTCTTGCCTTTGCTAGAGCAAGGCTACGAGTATTGGGTTCCGCTGTCGTGAGAATGAGTCAAATTCGTTCTCTAAAACTGGACGACATTTACAGATTTGCCAAAGAATCTGGAACATTCTCACATGAATAACTACCTTTGTCTCTGTCTCTATTCTTTCTTATCTCTTTCTCTCTGATACTTTTCTCCTTCCCTGCTTGACTATCTACCCTTGTAGCTTCGTGCACGTAGTCAGTAGCAGCTTGGAAAATCAGATAATTCTGAGGCTTGCAAAGGCTACCTTGACTTGTTTGGTTGTGGCATAAATATCGTCTTTCTGCTGCACTGTCCAGTGTGATTTGGATTGCTACACAGGTGAAGCCTTTGACGTTTTCAATGGATTCTCCATAAATTGTGAACCTGTTTTGGAGCAAAGTGTTGATTTCCATGAATTAGTTTTTGCGAGGTCGATTCGCAGTCCTAGATTTTTGGCTTGGAAGCTTAAGTCAATAAGTTTGGTCTGCATGTGTCCGCCATACCGTGATAAGAGAGCGACGACGTAGTACTGATAGAATCCGAAAGAATTCCCCTGCTGAGGCTGGTCTCGTAAGCGCTGCTTAGTACGTTGGAACTTTGGTATTCTTTTTTACTTTGGAAGAGCTATTCTTTCAGAGCCACTTTGTAGCGCGTAAGACTTACAACCAATCTGGGTGTGAGCCATTAGATTTGATCCCTCTCTCGATACCCCTCCCGACATGGAACCAAACGCTCATCTAGTCTCATCTTGCTAAATCGATCCCATTGAAACTAAAAGTTACTTGAGCGTTAGGTGTTTACAAACAAAGTTCGATGGCAACGCTCAGGAGACCACCGAACTAGTACCACATGGGCAGAAAAGTCTGGGCCTAACAAACCAAACACGTTTTTTTTTTGTTCAAAATTTTAAGTTCTAGGGTTTAGGATACTAACAGAAAGAGGGGTGAATGCAATAAAACGAGTGCCATCTATGTGTTAGGCCCGGGACTTTTAGGACTATGTGTTAAATTTTTATAAAACTTAAAAGATTATACAAATGAAATAAATAAAAGAAAATGGTCAAAACTGATGAAAACAAACAAAAGTATTTTGCGGGCTATATATAACTTTGTACAAGGTGGCGCGAAATTAATCACCCCATCGGAACATTTTTGCAAATGGCGTCATATGTCAGTCATGTTTGACACTTGTGACCTTTAGCCGTTTTCAGTATAACAGAGAAGGAAAGGAACGCGTAAAGGTCAAAATAGAGATTTCCAACACAAAATTTTATTTTTTTTAGTAAAACAGTTATTTAAAAACAAAATGTGATGGCTAGTTTTGCGCCACCTATGTAATATATAGTGTGTATAATATATAATAAAGGGCGGTTAAGTTTCAAGGGCCGGTGTTGATTTTTAATCAAATACAATTTTTTAGGAAATTATTGTCATTTCTCTTTGTTATGATAATATTGGTACGGCTCAATTACGTATGGAACAAAATATCGGCCTCGGCGGCACACCTCCATCCGATGATCCAAATTTTCGATGAACCTGAGGAATAATTGAGGTTCTATGCCGGTAATGTGCCGAATTATCTCATCCTTTAGCTCTTGAATTGTTGCTGGCTTATCAACGTACACCTTTTCTTTCAAATAATCCCAAAGAAAGAAGTCCGGTGTCGTTGACGTTTAGGTGTAGTTCACATTCAACATCGGCCCCTGAAATTTAACCATTTATATAGTTTATAGAACTTCTCTCCCCCTCCTTGCCGGTTTATTTTTAGTCATACGTTAACCCTGTGTTTTTTTTTTTTTTGTGTCTTCTAAACCGGCTTTTTCGCTGTCATTTTAACACTTTACTGCTATGCAAATTCATGATTTGCATTTTCGCACATTTTTCACGCTCACAAGCCAGCTTAAAGTGTTAAAAGCAAATGCCTAAGCAACGCTTGACAACTTGTCCACATTTACAGCATTGCAAAATGATCAAACGATCAGTAGGTTGATGAGTTGATAAGATAAGACAGTAGTCAAAACAGTAGCTAATAACCTGAGGGAATGTGAAAAATAAATTATGCTACTGACAGGCATTACATCAAGCAGCTACCGGCAAATGCTTGGCTACAAGTTTTCCACTTGTCACTGCGAATGCGAAAGGCGCTTACCCACCCGCTGACCAACAGTTGCCGCTGGATGTTGATGTTGGAATTAATAACGAAATCTCACACGCAATGCGAGACTGTCAAAGCAATTAAAAAGAATGAGTTGCCCCCTGTTACCCGCAACGCAGCTGGCTCTCCTTTGGAGTTGGCATGCTAGCGATCATTAATAAAAATTACTTAAATATTATGATTTTTTTTATTTCCTTTCATTTCGTTTCAATTTTTTCCACCCGACTTCTATGACTGATGAATTTGCCGCATTTCCATTTGTTGGTAGTTAATCTACTGCGTTTATGGCTGTGATTGCTTTTGAATGTTCATATTTATGTAGTTGTGCGAGATTTGTTGTAGTATTTGGCTCAACCACCACATTTAGATTAGCTCGTTCTGTGGCAATTCTGAGTTACTGAACATTTGCGCATTGGGCTTAATTGTGATTTGATTTTGGTGCGATATGAAAATGACTGGATTTGACTGACTCTGGCGGCCTGAGCTGCCACTTTGCCTACGCTGGCCGGAAATGCTGGCTAAATGAGCTATGATAGATGGAAATTACAGCGCATTTTGACTTTTCGAGTAGCTTGATGGAGTGGCAGGAATGTGGGGTGGCAGAAATTAAGTAAGTATTCTGAATTGTGCCGCTGGTTTTGTCATAAGATGCGGGTGGTAATCAACTAACGTCGTATGGTAGTGAAATTTTTTTAAGTTTCTGCGAGAAGATTTTTTTACGTGTTTGAGAAAACACTTATTTGTAAGTGAATCATAAATTTTTGGAAAGTGTACAGAATAACAAATTGAAAGGCAAAAATAATAAAAAAAATTAAAAAAAATAAAGAATAAAATAAAAATTAATAAAAAAAAACAATCATTTTTAGAAGAAACTTGCAATAATTGAGCGTCAAAAGTAAGTAAACGGCTATTTTATCTGCATTAAAGATTTTTAATGCAGCTATTTATAAAAATTAAAATCTTTTCATATAGTTTAAAAGGTATTGCAAATCATAGAACTGACAAGCCTGATTCTCACCGACACCTAATTAATTTCGTTCGTCTGTTTGGAAGTTTTCGTCACATCAAATAAGTCCCTCTGCAAAATTATTTGTATCTTATATAATATTTATGGAGGATTACAAAACCACAGATCTGGCAAGGCTAACTCTCATTAATTTATTTTTTGGTTCAGTTTCTTTTCCAACTGTTTGACAGTTCTCTGCCTATGCAGCCACATCAAATAAACTCCTTTGGAAAGTTATTTTACAATTAATTTTTTCTAGAATCACAAAAAAAAACGGTCTGACCAGACTGACTTTATTGGCACTTAATTTTATTTTTGTTTTTTATTTAATGTTTTTCCATCTATTTCAGCGTTCTCTGGCTCGGATGACTTATCAAAAAAGTTTCTTTCCGAAAATAGTTGATGTTTGAATTTTAATTTTTTGAAGGATTACCATAAAACAAGCTGGCAAGATTCAATTTCATTGACATGCATTTTCTTTGTTTTTTTTTAGCTGTTTGTGAGTTCTCTGCCTGTGCAGCCACTTCAAACATATTCCTTTACGAAAATTTTTTAATCTTAATTTTTTGGAGGATTACAGAAAAATATATAATATTTGGCAAGACCGATTCTCACTGATACTTAATTTTTTTTTGCGTTTATTGCTTTTCCAGCTGTTTACAAATTTTTTGCCAATAATGCCACATAAAATAAATTTCTTTAGGAAATTATACTAATCCACATTTTTTGGAGAATTTCAAAAAAAAAAATTAGTCTGGCAAGGTTGATAATTGATAATTCATTTTTTCATTTGCCGATAATACCACATCAAATAAATTTCATTGTGGAATTTTTCTAATCCACAGTTTTAGAAGATTCCAAAAAAATTAGTCTGGCAAGGTTGATAATTAATAATTCATTTTTATTCTTATTTATTTTTTTCTTTTCTCGCTATTTGAGAGAATCTGGCTATGATGTCACATCAAATGAACTCCTTTGGGAAATTATTTTAATCTATATTTTTTGGAGGATTCCAAAAAAAAATTAGTCTGGCAAGGCTGATTTTTAATGGGACATATTTATTTATTTTTTTCCATTTGCAGCTGTTTTTTCTTCGGGAATATATTTGAATCTTAATTTTTAGCGGATTAAAAATAGATCTGGCAAGGCTAATCCTCATTTATTAAAGTTTTTTTATCTTATCTCACTTTCCAGCTATTTGAGAAATTTTCGTCTATGATGGGACATCAAATAAATTTATTTTGCCAGGTATTTTAATTAAAAAAAAGATATGGCAAGGTTAATTCTAATTGATATTTTTTGGGACTTATGTTTTTTTGTAAGCAAACTTCGGGAAAATATTTGAATCTTAATTTTTTGGTGGATTGAAAATAGATCTGGCAAGGCTAATTCTCATTAATACAAAGTTTATTATTTTATTTTACTTTCTAGCTGTTTGAGTAATTTTCGTCTATGATGGCACATCAAATAAATTTATTTTTCAAGGTATTTTAATCTAAAAAAAGATAGGGGAAGGTTAATTTTAATTGATATTTATTTTTTTGTTTGTTTTTAATTTTTTGTTTTATTTTTTTTCAGCTGATTGACAGTTCTCTGCCGCCTATGAAGGAACATTAAAAAAGTTTCTCTGTGTAAATATTTAAATTTAAAAAATAGATAATTTAAAAAAAAAATAGATCTGGCAAGGCTGATTCTCAGCTTATGACGACGCATGAAATAACCTCCATTTTATGCCTACGACCTATTTTGATATACATTTTTTTGAAGCATCGTAAAACGAGCAGCTGGCATGTCTGTTTTCACTTCCTTCAATTTCCACAATTTAAAATCTAAAAACTACAGAATTTTAAGCTTCTTGTAGGAAGCAGGGTTTTGACTAATTTATTTCACAGCTTTGAATACAACCAATTCGCAGTAAAATTTACTTAATTTAAATCATGGAAACTAAGTCTAGACTACCTGCGCCCTTAGTTTCGACTATTCCACTCTGCGATATAAATCGTCACTTCGTCACGCATTGTTCGATATCGATTTTCGCAAGCAATTCAAATACGCATTTAAACGTTGCTTATGCAACAAATCTAATTGTGACTTATTTACGCCAACTCCATCAACTCCATGAAACTCTGCCGTCTGATGCCTATAATTGCCGCGAGAACTCGCTACATCTCCAAGTGCGTTCGTGTGAATGTCACACTTCACAGAAAACGCGCCGCAAATTGTCTCTGTCATTTGTGATACTTCAGCGAATTAGTCAAAATCAAATGACTGACCAGCGCGGCAACACTTCCGTGCCACTTACAAGTAGGGTGGCACTTGAGGGCAGAGTAGAGCGCTTGGTGTTGTCACATCAGCAATAGGCGGCGAATAGTGGCACCATTTCCTCACATTCGAATGCGACGTCTTCTGCAGTTGGATGTGGTGTTCCGCTGACTCTTCAACGTGTCACACTTCATTGCCGACAATCAAGAAAAATTAGTTTTCGACGTGCACCATTGCGCAGCAAAATTTTTAGTGGACACTTTTGTGTGTGTTTTGTTTCTTTTTTTTTTTGATGTCTTTCACTAAGTGCTTTAACATTTATTTATTTCTGTTTTATTAGCAAACAGCAGTTCGTTCGCAGATATGCTTGGCCATTCAGTTGTGACGAAGTGAGCTTCCGATTTCAGCATACGATTTCAACATCGTACCGCCAAAGTTTGAGTTAATTTGAAAAAATTGGCTATTTCCTCGACTCAGTTGCAGCATTTAAATGTGTTTTTTTTCGTCATTTCCATTTTATTCTTTTCGCTACAGTTTTAACTTCAAAGGGCGCGTAGACGATTGGTGTGAAATGAAGCATAGGTTTGGTAAGCATTAAATAATTTTCTTTTGTTTAAAAATATGATTTTTCCTTAATATGCCTTTTTACACTTAGAAATGGCAGTCGCAATGTGTGCGTACTTTCAGCTCTTCTTCGCGCTGGCAGTGGGTGCGGTCTGCCTTGTTTAAAAAAAAAGAAAAAATGTCGTTCCAGTCGCTATTTAAATTAATACAAGCGTGAATAATCGCATACTCACTCACTTTTTTGCGAAGCTCCCAAGTAGCGTACAAACAATTACACACACACATATGCATACATACATACATATAAACTTTTACAAGCGGATATTTGGCTTTACTGAATAATGGCCTTTCAATGTGGACATTTGTCACTGTCTGTGGCCGGGACTTAACCGGGACGTTTGTCGTTTCTCGCTTCTCATTCCTCGTCTGTCGTCTGGTATATCGCACAACGTCCATCGTTGTATTGTTAGCTGTTAAATGTGGCATTGCTGTAGTTGTCGTTTCGTTGTTGATGGCGGCATTTGCGAAAATCGTCTCCTTCGAAGCGTAACAGATGTCGCCGCAAAACGTTTTTCCACAACAAAATAATATTTGTTTATATGTATATGTTTGTATGTGTGTAGTTGTGTGACGAGCGCATAGCAATTTATAAATAGTGCACACATTCAATCACCTACATTTGTTGACATGTGAGACCCCATACTCACACACACACACATGCGAATATACATATTTTCGTACACATATGTCCGCAATATAAATTTCGGGCGCTGAGGCGAAAATTTTACAAACACCAAAATATGTGTTTGATTTTGTCATTGTTAAGGACAATGACACAGTCTGGCAGCCAGACAGTTGTACTAACTAGTGGATAACTGTTTCGGTGAGCACAACTACATACTCACATATGCATGTACGTGCATTTGTACGAACTTAGTTTAGTGGTGTGAGTCACTTTGTATTGGAGCTGCTAAACAAAAAGAGTCATGTGAGCCAGGCGTGCGCAAGCTTAACCAAATGACAGGACAATTTATAAAACGGAAACGGATATTAACAGCAACCGTTACCAGGCAGCCAGCACACTACCATCTACCAACTACCACCTACTACTAATATGAAGACACAAAAACAAATATATTGAACTAGTTGTGATGTGTGCGCATACAGTTACGTGAAAAGTAGTAAGTACAGCAGTACTAAAAGGAGTTTTTTGGGAACTTAAGGGGTTAGGGGTAGTCAGAATTTAAAACAAATTGGATTTTTTTTGTTTTTGCATTTTCTTAAAGTATAATATCTTGCAAAAATTGTTTGAAAATTTAATGTGAATCCGACAATTACTTTTCGAGTTATTCAACAATTTACAAAGGGCGCTCGGGCGCTCCGGAGCGTTCGAGAGCAAGTAAAGGGCGATTAGCTATAGGAAAGTTTTTCAAAAAAAACACACGTAAAATTCAGAAAAATGCATGAAATTTTTATTTAAATCGATAGTACAGGCCATATAATTTAATGTTTGAAGATTATTTCATGCAAATGTTGACCGCGACTGCGCTTCAAATGGTCCATCCGCTTAGTCCATACTCTTTCAATTCTTGCACCAGCTGTATTTTGAAAGGCTTTACACCTAAATCCTTTCGCAAAATTTCCCACGTTGTTGAGTAACAGAGGCCCAATTGCTGCGAACGGCGATGAATCGATAATTGATGGTCATCATTAACACTGGCCGATACAGCCGCGATATTTTCTTCAGTTCGCACTCTACGTAGGCGTGTTGGTGGTTTGATGTCCAATAATGTAAATTTGGTTCTAAATTTAGTCACAATAGCTCGAATAGCCGCTTCAGTGGGTCGATTACACTGACCATAAAATGGAAGAAGCGCGCTATAAACTTTCTTAACAGAACCCGTATTTTTATAATAAAATTCAAAGATTTGCAAGCGTTGTTCGTTTGTACGACGATTCATGGTTAAATTGTAGACCAAACTGAAGATGTTTGACAGTGAAACAAAACACGAAACGTGCGTCAGCTGTTTGAACCAACTGTTTAAAAAGATAATAACTAAAAAATCACCCGTTAGTTGTAATATCAAAACGTTATTCTGTTTATGCGTTAAGATACGGTAATAAAATTAATAAAAATATAGAAAAAATTGTGTTTTATTTTCTATATTTTTTTCTATTATTATGTGGGATGAGATTAAGAGCAGACTCGCGAATATATCAAATATTTGTATAGCGTAGAAAATTCGTTTTGAAAAATCACGAAGATGCTTGGAATTTCGAGAACAAATCCTGCAAAAGTTTAGTAAAATAAGTTACTATCAAAGAAATGTGCGCCAGAAAACAAACAAAATTATACCTGCCTTGAAAAAGTAAAGCTTGCAACGTGAAATAAAATAATAAATAAAAAATACAGGATGGCTGATGAAAGCCGCTACAAAAAAAAAATTGAATAACTTTTTTTCTTTTTAAGTTATCTGTTCCATTTTTGTTTTAATTTGCAGATTCATCTTTAAAATTTATTAAAATGGATAACTGGGACACGCAAACAAGAATTTGGATAGTCCGCCGCACGATCATCACGCACTGGAGTCCGTAGTTTTGGTACAGAGAGAGTACAGGCGGATGTTTGGCGGCGATCCCCCGAGCAGATGGACCATAATGAGACTGGTGAATAATTTTGCTGAGCAAGGAACAGTCGCAAGAAGGCCTTATCATCGAAACCCACCAGTTCGGACGGAGGAAACGATCGCTGCTGTAGCTGCAGCTATACAAAGCAATCCAAGGGTTTCAACAAGAAGCTTATCTGCTCAACTTGGTGTCAGCCGACAGTCTTTGCAAACAATAATGCACAAAGATTTAGACTTATTTCCCTACAAAATTCAAATGGTTAACAAACTGAATGCAGCAGACTTGCCGATTCGCTTGGAATTTCGCCAGAAGATCCTGCAAATGGTGGAAGAAGACCAAAACATGTTAATCTGCGTTTTCATGTCTGATGAGGCCCATTTCGATTTAAACGGCAATGTGAACAAACAAAATTGTCGAATATGGAGTACTTCTAACCCACAGATACTCCACGAGACGGAATTGCATCCTCTTCGCGTGACAGTGTGGTGTGCGGTTTCTTCACGCTGTATTGTCGGGCCTTATTTTTTTGAAGAAAATGGTCACACCGTTACGGTTACTGGAGACCGTTATTTGAAAATGCTGAAAGAATTTTTCTATCCAGAACTACGCCGAAAGAGAATTCCTTTCAACTCTGTGTGGTTTCAACAAGATGGGGCAACGTCTCACATAGCCCAGACTGTTATGACAGAGTTGCGACGAAAATTTCCCAATAAACTGATTTCATAAACTCCGAATTTCGTTGGCCCCCCAGGTCGCCTGACCTTACTGCACCTGACTTTTTCTTGTGGGGTTTATGTAAACAAGAAGTTTATAAAACAAAGCCAACAAATTTGGATGAACTAAAACAATCCATTCGGGCAACAATTGCGGCTATTCCTGTCGCAACTCTCAAAGCAGCAATGAACAACTTTTTACTAAGATGCCGCACTTGTGTCAACGAGCATGGGGGGCATTTAAATTCAATCATTTTTAAAACTAGTTAGGCTACATTTAATAAAATTTAATGACCTTCAACTTGAAAAAAAAAATAAATGAATTCCATACACTAAAAAAAAGTGATTTGAGTTTCTTAATGTAGCAAAATTCATCAGCCACCCTGTAGTTTAAAAAAACTAAGAAACACGCTTTTATTGCTAATCGAACTAAAAAGTAGAAAATCAATTTTAATGTTGAAGAGACCTACAATTTAATTTTAATTTAATTTAATTTTTGTTATAGTTCTGTTCTGAGGTAGTTGACTATGACTGATCGTTCGATTTGCTATTACTTCATTGTAGGTCTCTTTGTCATTAAAATTTATTTTCTACTTTTTATTTCGATTGACAATAAAAGCGTGTTTTTTAGTTTTTTTTTTGTAAACTATTTTTTATTATGAATTAAAATTATTGTTATCATTGCAGTCAGTGAATCAATGATTCGACATATTCGTGTTATATTTAGTTCCTTTCTTATCGACTGTGAGTCTAAAGCTATGCAGTTATCGGCCATGATAAAGATGTAATCGGGATGAAGAACTTATTTCGTGGAGGGAGCCTGAGAAACGGCTACCCCACTCCTGAAACGGAGAGGTAACAACAAAATATACTGACATAATCAATATGTTACATACTTTTCCCCATATAGATCATTGATTGAAGGTCGAGCCTTGTTTTTTTGAATGAAAATTATTGTTTTCATTTAGTCAGTGATTTATAGTCCGATTTAATTGTGTTATATTTAATTCCTTCTTTACCGACTACATGTCCACAGAAAGACCAGCATTGGCCTTGACACAGAATAGATACTCTCAGCACAGAAAAAGGAGACCGTGGATTATATTGGCTCAATCAAAACGAGATGTAAAGTTCCAGTTTGGCTTTTTTAGTTAATTTTTGTTGTGAATGGTATTTTAATCGATAAAATTTTATAAATGAAATTATGGTAATGATAAATGCCTTCTTTACTTGGCAAAATTTTGTTCCGTAAAATAATTTCAAAATTTATGTTTTGATTATTTTATTGTAATTAACAAAATTACATCTTATATGAAAATTATTTCATCTTATATGAACATTGAATAGAGTAAATTTGCGTGTATGAGACTTGTAGTATCTACGCATGTGTAAAGACTATACAAAGTGAGAATGCAACTACCCTGAAAACGTTTTAGCCTTCTATTCGTACTGCAGTGCAACGTGCCCGAGCAAGTTTGAATTCGAGAGAGTAAGTCGTAGACTCCCGAAATCAGTAAGCGTAACTCGGAGAGTGCAGGCATGCGCAGACCGCGCGTTAGCTCTGTCTTTCTTACTCTTCTACAGAAGATCTAAAAAAAGAAAATATTAATCCTGGCAATCCTATTAAGGATAATGGAAACCTTTTATCAAATTATTGCATTGCCATCGGTCATTGATAGGTGTGCAAAATTCCAAGCCGATCAGAGTTTTACAAGCCAGTGAAAATTAAGCTCAAAGATTCCGTTACATACATACATACATACATACAACCCGAGCTAATAAAAGTGTGTTAAAAAGGTGCACTTGTTTTTGACACATCCATAAATTGGAAAACTGTCGTTGAAAGAGAAGAGATCATATGAAACCGCTAAGCCTCAGAAGTGCCCACGCCAGCCAAGCTTAAACGAAATTTCTGTTTTTCATTAAATTTTAATTTATGTTAATCTCCAATTTTACATCTTTTGCATCAAATATCGACATTGCATACTCAATTATTTTTCACATCACTGTATATGTATGTATGCTCGTGCGTGCAAGAAATTCCTTCGGGTAGTGGTTGTAGTAAAATAAATTGCTTTACATACAAAGCATTTGTTGAAGTTTTCTTTTCTCTGTGTTCATTTTTCTTTCGGGTATGTTTTAAAGGACGGAAGGGAGCCATTTGGTATGCACATTTACAGAAATAAGCATGGATGTACACATATATGTATGTATGTACGTGGTTCGATAGATCAACAAACAAGCATTTAACTTTTTTCCGAGAGGTTTATGGACAATAATTTTGGAGCTGCTGTAGCGTAAATACTTACACGAAAGCTTAGTAATTTATAGAGTTCCAAGATGGAATCTCCTTTTTAGGCAAATACATTTATGAGGAGACAGTCTTTTGTGCATCCATATTTAATTTTTTTAATATTTGAGTCGTAAACGCATAATTATTGAGAAGATATGGACAAATACCCAAGCAAGGCTCACGGAACTAATAATACCTCAGCTGAGCTGCTCAAATCCGGTGGCAAAGAGTTGGTAAAGCTCCTAAATGCAATTCCTTCGATTCAATATTTGTCCGGTTACTGAAATCTAAGCATATTTTGTCATTCCGCCAATCGCTAGTTCTGTGTGAAAGAGTAGGCGTCGCCATCAATCAACTCATTGCGTCTTATTTGTGTGGCTTCAAAGTGACGAATTCGACCAACGGGCAGATATACCAGTCAAAAGCTGAAAAAAAACACTAGACAAACAAGTCAGCACTCAGCATTTTTCGTTGATTTTGAAGACGCCTTTGCTGGTCTGAAGGAGAGCTCTTTTAAGAATAGGCTTGCCATAGAAAATATTAAAAAATGGTATAAAAATCTCATGTGCTCCAAAATCATTGTCACTATCATTGGATGGTTGGATTATGAAATTTATTACATTAAGTGAAACAAAAAGTTTTTAGCGCTTGCAGGTAAAATACTTTAGGGAACCATACTAAGGAAGAAGAATATGCATTGAATTGAGCCAGCGTCTTCTCAAAAGGAGTATTCATTCCATTAAGAGGACAAATAGTAACTGGCCTAGGACACTACTCAGCGGAGCACCAGAGGAAGCAACGAAAGAATTAAGACGATGCATTATCGAGTCGAACGACGCAGTGTCTATTATTAAAGTAGTAAATTACCTACATAAGAAATTGAGACTAAAGCCCGAAACCTATAAGTTTAGCTATCAACATTGGGTGAGCTCCTCTATCAAAAGCCTGGGAAAAATCTGTGTAGATTGCATCCGTTGGAAAAACTCCTTGAAAGTTATCCAAGCAATTCTGCGTAAAAGCAACAAAATTAGCTACCGTAGATCTGCCCGTAACGAACATATTTTGATGGGGATATAACAAATGTTTCACTGCAAAGTATATTTTGTCTTCACTCAAATAATTTAGAAAGTGTAGCTTGCATGGAAAGGGGCCTGTGATTTAGAATATTATTTTTATTGCCGCTTTTAAGGCTATAAAAGTCGATTTCAGTCATCAAAGAAGACTCCAGCAGGAAGTGGTATGTCGAAAATGTGCTTTAAAGGCGCAATCAAAGCAGAACAACTTTTAATTAGAACGACCGATAAGTCACCAGCATCAGTATTAGTGAATGGCTTAAGCTCATTTTTGCCATCAATGACATCTTCATCAGCCAAATTTAATTTCCCGAAGTCGATCAAAATATCTAAATTAATCAGGAGATCTTCAGGGATAAATTTATAATCAGTATTGCCTGAAATAAAATTCAAAGAAAAAAAAAATTGGCAACAAGGTTAACGACGTCAGAGATGGGCACAAGAGTTGAGACACAAAGTGTCAACAAATTTCTCATAAAGTGGTAGGAAGTTGTCAATACGTACCTTATACCCTGTGATCAAAAAGTAACGGGTTGACTGTTTTCCTCGATTGCCAAGGCGTAGTGCACCATTAGTACCTTCCATCGAGCCAGACAGTCAATAAAGAATAATATTTATCTGTTATGAAGCGTTTGAGAGATGCTGTACATCGCAAACGGCCAGAAATGTGAGCAAATAATTCTTGGATTTCGCATGATAGTAACGCGCCATAGCACCAAGCCCAAATTTTGCTGGGTTACTTGACCAAATACCAAGTAAATACCATAGTGCAAGCACCGTATTCATTAATAAGGCCCCGTGCGATTTCTTTTTGTTTCCCAAGTTGAAGTTACCCCTTCGTGGAGGGAGATTTCAGTCGTTAGAGGAGTTCAAAGAAAATGCGACGAAGCTGCTGAAGGCCATCCCTTTGTCGGCCTACCAGGGGTGCATGAAGGACTGGATTAAACGTTGGCACATGTGTGTTGCTTCAGACGGCTCATATTTTGTAGAAGATAAAATAAATTTGCCTGAAATTTAACTCTGTTTTGTTGTATTCATACATTCTCGGTACTTTCTGATCACAGGGTATAGGACATAGCAGCTGACCGGCGGAATATAGGATACGGAAATATGCAGCACAGGCAACTTGTAATTTTAATTTAGGCGTCGCCATCAATCAACTCATTGCGTCTTATTTGTGTGGCTTCAAAGTGACGAATTCGACCAACGGGCAGATATACCAGTCAAAAGCTGAAAAAAAACACTAGACAAACAAGTCAGCACTCAGCATTTTTCGTTGATTTTGAAGACGCCTTTGCTGGTCTGAAGGAGAGCTCTTTTAAGAATAGGCTTGCCATAGAAAATATTAAAAAATGGTATAAAAATCTCATGTGCTCCAAAATCATTGTCACTATCATTGGATGGTTGGATTATGAAATTTATTACATTAAGTGAAACAAAAAGTTTTTAGCGCTTGCAGGTAAAATACTTTAGGGAACCATACTAAGGAAGAAGAATATGCATTGAATTGAGCCAGCGTCTTCTCAAAAGGAGTATTCATTCCATTAAGAGGACAAATAGTAACTGGCCTAGGACACTACTCAGCGGAGCACCAGAGGAAGCAACGAAAGAATTAAGACGATGCATTATCGAGTCGAACGACGCAGTGTCTATTATTAAAGTAGTAAATTACCTACATAAGAAATTGAGACTAAAGCCCGAAACCTATAAGTTTAGCTATCAACATTGGGTGAGCTCCTCTATCAAAAGCCTGGGAAAAATCTGTGTAGATTGCATCCGTTGGAAAAACTCCTTGAAAGTTATCCAAGCAATTCTGCGTAAAAGCAACAAAATTAGCTACCGTAGATCTGCCCGTAACGAACATATTTTGATGGGGATATAACAAATGTTTCACTGCAAAGTATATTTTGTCTTCACTCAAATAATTTAGAAAGTGTAGCTTGCATGGAAAGGGGCCTGTGATTTAGAATATTATTTTTATTGCCGCTTTTAAGGCTATAAAAGTCGATTTCAGTCATCAAAGAAGACTCCAGCAGGAAGTGGTATGTCGAAAATGTGCTTTAAAGGCGCAATCAAAGCAGAACAACTTTTAATTAGAACGACCGATAAGTCACCAGCATCAGTATTAGTGAATGGCTTAAGCTCATTTTTGCCATCAATGACATCTTCATCAGCCAAATTTAATTTCCCGAAGTCGATCAAAATATCTAAATTAATCAGGAGATCTTCAGGGATAAATTTATAATCAGTATTGCCTGAAATAAAATTCAAAGAAAAAAAAAATTGGCAACAAGGTTAACGACATCAGAGATGGGCACAAGAGTTGAGACACAAAGTGTCAACAAATTTCTCATAAAGTGGTAGGAAGTTGTCAATACGTACCTTATACCCTGTGATCAAAAAGTAACGGGTTGACTGTTTTCCTCGATTGCCAAGGCGTAGTGCACCATTAGTACCTTCCATCGAGCCAGACAGTCAATAAAGAATAATATTTATCTGTTATGAAGCGTTTGAGAGATGCTGTACATCGCAAACGGCCAGAAATGTGAGCAAATAATTCTTGGATTTCGCATGATAGTAACGCGCCATAGCACCAAGCCCAAATTTTGCTGGGTTACTTGACCAAATACCAAGTAAATACCATAGTGCAAGCACCGTATTCATTAATAAGGCCCCGTGCGATTTCTTTTTGTTTCCCAAGTTGAAGTTACCCCTTCGTGGAGGGAGATTTCAGTCGTTAGAGGAGTTCAAAGAAAATGCGACGAAGCTGCTGAAGGCCATCCCTTTGTCGGCCTACCAGGGGTGCATGAAGGACTGGATTAAACGTTGGCACATGTGTGTTGCTTCAGACGGCTCATATTTTGTAGAAGATAAAATAAATTTGCCTGAAATTTAACTCTGTTTTGTTGTATTCAAACATTCTCGGTACTTTCTGATCACAGGGTATAGAACATAGCAGCTGACCGGCGGAATATAGGATACGGAAATATGCAGCACAGGCAACTTGTAATTTTACGCAAAGCTGATCCAGCACAGAATTGGAATCGGGTAGCACATAAAAAGAGGCACGAAGATGGCTGCGTGTAGCAATAAGTACACCACCACTAGTGTTAGCACCACTTTTAGCAAAATCTCTATGTTTGCAAAAACGTCAAAGAGAGTTGAGTCGTCGAGCTCAGCATCAAAGGAATTAACATTTAACCACATCTCGGTTAGGACGAAACAAATGCAATCCAGTTGCAAAATTAAAAAGTTGTTTGATTCAGATTTGGTCTTGAGCGCCGAAGTCATTTGATATTAAATATCTGTTTTGCGCCCGCCAGATGTAGAAGATTTTTACTTCTTGGGCTGAGGCTGGTGATCTTAAAAAAAAAAACAAATTGTCGTATAGAAACATTTGAAGGTCAAATCTATCAAAATATATTTGATGTAACCATTTTATTGTATTTACATTCTGAAACTCCAAGCTTGAGAAACAGAAAAACGCGGACGCTAGAGAAATAACATTTAAAAAATTCGATGCACAAGCAAAAAACAAATTTTTTTAAATAATCTTTAAAAACATATATCTCGAAAACGGATAAGAGAAGGTCATAAAATCAAATTAATCAAAAGTGACCTAGTTAATAATGCCCTTAAATAACCCTGTATTAATAAATTTTGTAATTTTTTTGTATTGAGGATTTTTCAATGAATTTTTTTCCAACATTTTTTTATTCTTAAATTTAACTATTCTTAAAATTTTTCTTTATACATGTTTTTATATTGTCAGACAGGACAAATTTGTATATTTTGTTTTGTGTATATTCGTATACATAGGCTTTAAGTCGTTTGCCTATATTTGTAAGCAGCCTCCATAAAACTGCATTCGCTTTGCGCTTTAAAACCATAAATCATAGTTGCAGCCACGAAGACAGCCAGCTAGGCAAGCAAAAGCAATGAATTAATGATAAGCGTGAATAATGCAACAAAACGTGGCAGCGATAAGCGTAGCCGAGCTGTAAGCGGAAAAACCCAAGGCAATAAGGAAGGGACGCTGCACTAAACACAGTAAAAATAAATATCAAAATAAATCAATAATGGGAAAAATATTATGGCAGTGTAAAAATCTCAAACCAAAAAAAAAATTGAACAGAAAAAAAAATTAATGCAAAAAATATATATATTTTTCGCTATTGGCAAATTTTAATTTTCCCATGAAAATAGCGCTGGTGGTCAACGGTTACAAACCTTTTGCATTGAGCGAAAAATTATTATTTTTTTTTTAAGAAAAGTTGTCAATTTTTATAGCGCGCTATTAATTAGTTCGTTTGGCGGCTGAATATTTCGCGCTTGCGAATTTGGCGACACACAATTTTTTTTTGTGATTTTCTCAATGTTTTTTAAATTTTTCCAACTTTATTTACAATTTTTCAGCTTTATTTATGTTTTCACTTAATTTTTTTATTTTAATTTATTTTTACATATTTACGCGTGCTGTACATTTCTGCGCTTCAATTAAATTTAATAGCATTTTGAAGGGTCATAAATCCAGGGAAACTGCAACCGCTTGCGGGCCGACGGAGGGTGGAGGGCAGCACAGACGCACAGCCATAAGAGTGACGACTGCAGTAGCGGTAGCACGCCGCTGCAGGCTGCCACCAACCAACGGACCAGGCGGTGTTGCAGCCATGCGCTGATAAGCATCTGTAGCGAATTACAATCGTGCCACTGCCACAGCCGCAGCCACAACCACGTCTTGCCGCGTTGCGTCGTGTTGCATTGCATCGCTGATCGATTGATTAATGGGTTAAATGAGACTGCAGGCAGCAGCCGGGAGTCGGGAGACTGGAGCAGGGTGCGCGCTGTGCCGCTGCGTTGCCCTACAGTTGGCCGGCGCTTGGACTGAGTGCCTCATTACTCACTCACAAGCTAATATCGCTTTTCCATTTAAGGCTGTTTGTTTATTTACTTTGCATTTTTTTCATTTTTGATTTTTGTTTTTGTTTTGTTATTGTTGTATTATACAAATTTTTCAATATTTCTTAAATCAAAAAATTGATAGCGTAGCGTGAAAAGAGTCGTAATACTCATTTTGCTGGCGTTTTGTGCGGCAAACAAAACTCTTCTACGTAATTTGGTGTTCACCTCCTGCTTCTGTTCATCTTACAAATCGCCTCACATATCTACTTTGTACTCAGTCAGTCTGTCAATTGGCAATCAGGCGTGCGCGTGAAGTAAGTCGCCTTTTGATTTATAGCAGGGCGCGGCATTTCGGGCCACCGCAGTCAAATGCTGTAATCATGAACCATCAGTAGCATTAAAACGAAAGCTATTAACTCTATCAAGCTCAACTATGAGCCAGGCGGTTCGTCAGTGGAGCTTTTCTGCCGCTTGGCTGGTTGCCTGCTGTGACTTTTCTAACTCTCGCCCTTTAAGGGCATTGCAATCACTTGAAGTGCAGCTGTCAAAATTTAATTGCGTTCCAGATTGTGCGTTAATTTATTTATTAGGTTTTATTGAAAATGTATTTATGATGTGGCGGAGAAATATCAAGAAACACATAAAAACACATCATCTTTACGAGGCTACAATGAGCTATGAAATAGTACTTGAAATCAGCTAAGGAAAGTGTGTGCTGTCTTATCTAATATGTAGGTATGTGTGTATGTATGTATTAATGGGGCAAACAATATATACATACATATAATATATAAATATGTAGCGACTATGTTTGAGATTTAACGCTAATCTACCCTGCAGGGAAATTCGCTACCATCCATTCGGTCTGTGCACTTCTTGAATTTAAAAGCGTCTTCAATAGAGACAACAATAATTGAGATATCGGACTGAAATATATGTCGGGTGTAGCGCAAATTATAAGTTTAAGTACCTAGATCGATTCCCTTTATATATGTCTGCAGTGATAAATACTTTGGAGCCAATTTTGCCTTAGGCTTTCACCCAAATCGGTCGCCTCCAAGGTTGCTGATTTGTTGGGATAGGCCGGCAACTTAATATTAGTAATAGAACTAATTTACGCCTATACCTTTTATTAAGTGTTTTGCCGAATTCCTTCACCTAATTGTGGTGTGCATCTTGATGTTTTTCCACAAATGGAAGAGCCCACAAATAGCAGACGGCTTTTTATGAGTCCTTTTTCTAGGCAGAAATGCAGTTGGAGGTTTGCCATTGTCTTCCGAGAGGCGACCGCTATTAGAAAATATTTTTTCTGTTATTTGGTTAAGAATGCGGTCATTACTGAAAGGTTGTCAGACACCAACCGATTCAGTTACGGCGGGCGCAACATCTTCACATTACCTCATCAAAAATACTAAGAAGTTACCCTTGTCTAGACGTTTTCAAAATATTTATTTATGCTCTCTTCTGTTTTTGTTTAAAAGATGCCCAATACCTCAAAAAAATGCTCAAAGAATTCAAAAAATATTTAGATTAAAAAATCGAAAAATTTAAAGTTTTTTTTGTTTTTTTGTAAAATAAATTTCAAGTCGGTCGGAACCACAACTCGAAAAAATGTTGCCCCCTTGACTCGGGATTTTAAATGTATATTAAAAATTGCATTCTACATAGAATTCCGGACAGATTCATATGAAAATAAATTTTTTGGTTTTTTTTTTTAGTAAGTACAATTAAATTTTTCTTTATATATTATAAATTAAATTTTTTATAAAAACTAAAAACATTTATTCTATAAAAAATAAATTAATTTTTTTTATAGAAAATAAATACATTTATTCTATAAAAAATAAATTACTTTTTTTTTATAAAAAACATTAAAAAATTTTTATAAACAAACTTCATAAAATTTATATTTGATATATTTAACTTATTTTTAAACGAATAGCCATATTTTTTGGCAAAATCTTACTAGTTTTGCAAGAGGAACGTATTTGACTATACATTTTTTCCTACAGGGACATATTTTCTAAGTGTCACAAAAATCGATTCATTGAACTTTTTCTCGCAGTTATATTTTCTTTATATATTATAAATTAAATTTTTTATAAAAACTAAAAACATTTATTCTATAAAAAATAAATTAATTTTTTTTATAGAAAATAAATACATTTATTCTATAAAAAATAAATTACTTTTTTTCTATAAAAAACATTAAAAAATTTTTATAAACAAACTTCATAAAATTTATATTTGATATATTTAACTTATTTTTAAACGAATAGCCATATTTTTTGGCAAAATCTTACTAGTTTTGCAAGAGGAACGTATTTGACTATACATTTTTTCCTACAGGGACATATTTTCTAAGTGTCACAAAAATCGATTCATTGAACTTTTTCTCGCAGTTAACATATTAAATTTTAAGCTCCGACAAACCCCAAAAAGGATACGGACATATATATATATATGTATATGTATGCCCATTAGGATAACCACAAAAAAAAAATAATAATAAAGAAATAAATAAAAAATAAATAAAAATAAAAAAAAAACAATAAAAAACCCAAATTGCTCCTGCGGCCAAAAAATTTAAGTACTTATTATTTTCTTTTTTTTTTTAACTTCACTTTTTCCACTTTTCTTTGTTTTATGAAATATTTATCTGTGCCCCGAACGACTAGAAAATTACGATTGAATTCCCATGGGAGCAATGCAGTTTTCGGTAAAAAAAAATTGTAAATCGGCCGAGGCGATCCGCAAAAAATGTCTAATTAATCATTTAAAATATCCATCGATTTAAAAAAAAAAGAAACAGAAATTAACCATTTTCAAAGGGACCCTGAGTACCCTCAAAATTAAAAATATATTAAAAATAAGGATTTAAATAAAATTTAAATATTAACAATGGCCAAAAAATAAAGAAATGGAAAGGTTAATATTTATTATTAATTTAAAAAAATTATAAATTTTTTCTTTATAAAAATATATATGTACATATACATTTTTAGTTTTTAATAAAATTGTTTTTTAATTGTATGCATTTTTTTCTATTAATAATTTTTTTTTAAGTTGTATAATTTTTTTAGAGCTTTTATTTTTTTAAGAATAAATTTTTGAGTATCCCCAAAATAAAAAAAAAAAAAATTTTTTTTAATATAAAAAAAAAAAATTTAAATAAAACTTATTGTAAATATTAACGATGGCCAAAAAATAAAAATGGCAGGTTAATATTTTTCTTAATTTAAGAAAAAAAAACTTATTAATTTTTTGTTTATAAATATTATAATATACATTTTTTCGTTTTAATATTATATATACATTTTTTAGTTTCATACATTTTTTTTGTATTAATAATTTGTTTTTAAGTTGTATAATATTTTTTATAATTTTTGTTTTAATAAATTTTTGAGTATCCCCAAAATTAAAACAAAAGAAAATTTTAAATTTTTAAATAAAATTTATTATAAATATTAGCGATGGCCAAGAAATAGAAATAGCAGGTTAATATTTTTTTTATTTAAGAAAAAAAAAATTAATTTTTTGTTTATAAAAAACATATACATTTTTTGTTTTAATATATAATTTTTTTAATTTCATAAATTTTTTTGTATTAATAATTTGTTTTTAAGTTGTATAATATTTTTTAAAATTTTTGTTTTAATAATACATTTTTGAGTATCCTCAAGATTAAAAAAATTTTTTTTTAAATATTTAAATAAAATTTATTGTGAATATTTATGATGGCCAAAAAATTAAACAAAATAAATTATTAATTTTTTGTTTTTAATAATATTTTTTTTTAATTTTATAAATTTTGCTTTAATGTTATACGCTTTTTGTATTACTAATTTAAACAAAAAAAAAATTTTTTAATTTTTGATTTTTTTTTTTTTTTAATAATACATTTGGTTTAAATGAAAATTTAAATAAAGAAAACAAATTTACAAAAAATTTAAAACTTTTTTATTTTTTAGTTTTTTATTTACAAAAAATATATACATTTTTTTAGTAAAAAAAATATCAACCTCTCCTTTTCCATTTTTGGCCATCCTAATGTACAACGGTATATAAATTTATCTCTCCAACTGCATAACACCAACCCTCGCTTCATCCAGCAACAAAAGTATAATATTCTACCCAGCTATTGTATGATATTTAAACATACACATATACAAACACCTA
This sequence comes from Anastrepha obliqua, assembly GCF_027943255.1. Classification (NCBI taxonomy): domain Eukaryota; kingdom Metazoa; phylum Arthropoda; class Insecta; order Diptera; family Tephritidae; genus Anastrepha; species Anastrepha obliqua. The sequence continues at coordinate 110,343,353 of NC_072896.1, read as the reverse complement.
AGGTGCCCTAAATTCAGTCTCTTGCTCACGCACAAATACTCTTTGTGGACCCTGAGGCATACGGATGTGTGGCGATAATTCGATAAACGCATACTGAACGTCGTGCGATGCCTGAGGCGATATTGCAACAAATTTAGATTTATGCGTTGAAGCCCCAGGCCATCTATCTACTATCCCCCATTTTCATTTAGTATCCAGTTTTCCCATTCATCTTCTTCATGTACTCACTCCTTCATCTTATCTGCTCATATCTCCTTTATGCCACGACTATCTCTCGCCCTCGCCTTCATATGCACACACACCCTTCTGGCAAAAGCGATAGAGTTGTGCCACTTTGCACGGCAGTCAGTCTGGTGGAGCTCATTGTGATAAGGGATTTATTGCGGATTACACGCTTGATAACGCGTTTTACCGCTTTACCGCTTTTTGCCGCTTTGCTTTGTTTTTTTTTTTTTGTAAAAACTTTAAAGAAAGCTGAAACTTTTTAATTAGAATTACAGCTTAAGTCGACGAGGGGAAAGTGTTAAATGTGATAAAGGAGCAAATATTGAGATTATTAGGCAGCCTCAAAGGCAAGAACAAACGAGATGGGGAGTGAATTCATAAATAGATTAAATTAATTAAAATATGTGGAATTAAAATGCGCGTTGGATAATGGAAAGCTAATCAAAGTATAAGAAGGAAAAAAAATGAAAAAGTGTAAAGGAAAATATATGAAATAATTAGATAGTATTGAAGATTGAGGTTCATATAAAGGATTAAATTATGTCAGATATGAACAAAAACTGAAAGAAGAAATCCATTATTTTCTCGGTAGATGGCGGTAGTGATCGATATCTCTTAAAGTATCGATTAAACAATTTAAAGTTTATGCTCGTTATTAAGGCGACATTTCACGCTGTTTTTGTGTGCTCCATTCAGTTGTGAATTAATGGGTGTTAACAATGGAAGTGAACAAAGAGAAAACTCGATTACATTTTACAGTTTTTTTAAGACGAAAATACAGCCGGGCCACCGAAATTGTGAATGGTCTTTATGGTGCCAGTACTGTAACAGCTAAGTACGTGCAATTTTGGTTTCTTCAATTCCGTTCAGTCATTTTTTATGTTAAAGGAAATGTCGATGATGTCGAAATTGTCGAGAATATCACAGAAATAGTGAAGTTGATGGGCATGTTAGTATTCGTAGCATCGCTCAGGAACTAAATATCGGCCTTAAAACAGTTTTAAATCATTTGCCCAAATCATTAGAAAATTCGAAATCAGGGGAGGAGGCCTATGTTCAACAGTGGACGCAAATGGCTGCATGATGATGATGATGATGTTTAACAACTGACAATTTTTTCTCAAGAAAGGTAGAAAAATCCATAATAAAGAATCAAATTTTGTATCTCAACTTTGCCTACGCCCTTTTCAAAAGTGAGCTGCATGCAAACAAAATGTGCCTGAGACTCATCGAATGCCTTTAGAAAAGGATACAGTAATACGAACGCTTCAGAAGCTATGCCTGTGGTATTGAAGATCGGATGGTTGCAAGAGATAGAAAATTATCGAAAATTGAAATTTAGAGACACGACTTATTGAAAACCCAGGTCAAATGCAAAAAGAATTAAAAAATTTAAAGCGAATGACTCAAAAATCGAGTTCGAATCATCTCACTGGGATGGAAATTATTCAGCAGCAAGGAAAGTGGGTACCAAATGAGTTGAAGTAGAGAGATGTTGAAAGGCGATGCGATTCTCAAGACTTGTTTCAAAGCCAAACACGGAAAGGATTAGATCGCATTATAGGTTAGGTTAATGGCTGTCTTTCGACGCACATAAACCAGTTAGAGGCCGCTTGTGATACCAGCGGAACATTGAAATGCTTACTATACTTGGTTCTCTCTAAACCATTGTGTGGCCTTTAAAAAGCTGGTTGTGCTAACTACAAGGTTTGATATTCGCAGCAACCGCAGTATTGTCATCATCTTCTACACATCTACTTGCACCCGCATAGAAGGTTTTTGACTGTCTCTTCTTCTTCTATATGCTGACAATTTCTGCAAATAGTCATTCGATGGTGCGCCTAATCCACTGGCATTTCTTGCTTTTAGACAGTGTCCCGATAGTACATCTGCTACGATTATTAAATCCTTCCTTCTTAATTTAAGCAAAGTTTTAATGTGACCTATATTCCATTCGGGCCACGCTTGTCTACGGATAGGGCAGGTGTTTACCTATTTCCAGTTGGAATTTGCAACAGTAATTGTGTGTCTGTATATTCTATATTGTTGCCAAGGGCAAGGGTATGTCGACCTTGTTCTGACTAATTTGGAGAGAGGATTCCAATCTAGTTACTCATCTGCCTTTAAGTTACCTTTAATGTCACTATGTCCTGGCATCCAGAGTAGATTAATAGAAAAATACTGTGCAAGTAGTTTTAATAATTTGTAACACTCTTTTACTGCCTTAGAAGATTGCTTCCATGATAGGAGTGATTTCAGAACTGCCTCACTATCGGAGTAAATGAAGATTTTTCTAACTGTGACTGCGCTTTTATTTAGCTCTAAAATGCTGCCTGAGATTGCCTGTTTATTGGAGCGCATTCGAGGCCAAAAATATATATAAAGGATATATTTTTGACTATAGTTTAGGTGAATACGCCACCTCCCATTTGATCAGTGAGTTTTGATCCATCGGTAACTGATCCCATTTTCATTACTTTTTAAACCATTTTCCTAGTCCTCTTTGGATGGAAAATTGATTGGATAAGGCCTGTCTAGGTATGCATTCACCGAGTTACAAAAGTCAGTGGTATTAGGAATATTATTAAACATCCCAAGCATGCTTGAGTGTCCCTGGTCGTTTGTCTTGAGCATCGATGATTCTCTCAATCTTAGCGCCATTTAGGTGGTTAGTTGTCTACAATACAGGTCCATTGGCAGTAAATTCATCATAACATTTAGAGCCGAAATTGACGGTGTTTTGAGCGTTCCAGTGATACTGAGGCTAGTCGCCCTTCGAATACTATCAAGCCTCTTGATTGAAGTTTTTTTATCAAGGATTGGCCACCACGCCGAACTCCGTAGGTCGTTATTGGTCTGACAATAATTGTATTTAGTATCACATTATAACTGGTAACAAAAAAATGGTATACCTACGATAATCTGAAGCCCAATCATTTATAGGAAAGCCCGGGCAGAGACAGGCGAAAACCTTGGTTTTCAGACTCATTCTGAAACATTAACGTAACCTATTGGTTTCTTCGTACTTTTCTATCACCCGTTCTTATCCACTGACAACAAAGTAGCTGAGAGATTTCTAGACAGAATCCAGGACAGGATCGTATGGATTTTAATAATTCCAATAAATGTACGACATTTTTTTTATACGAAAGATCGTCAGGGAAACAATTTTGAAAAATCAACGAGAATTTTGAGCAACTTCAAACATGCACTTTGTTATACTAAAATACAATGGACTACAAAACTGCGTTACCATTTTTTTATTCTGATTAAAAATTTGAAACTTTAAAATGTGTCGAATTTTTATAATCTTGTACAAAGTTTTAAAATTTAGATTATTGTAGTCTTTGTTACAGAATGTAGTAAATTTTATATAAAATAAATGAAATTAAAAAATAAATAAGCACATATTCAAACATTTTCAATAAGTGGCGCCTCTATAACAATTTCAGTGGGTGTATTTCTCAATCGCGCGCTATTTCTTGAACACTCCGCAAACAACCCCAAATACTGCACGAATTGCGAAAGTAACTGTCTAACCTCCAACTTTCTTGCTCAGCACTTTCTAATAAAATTTACTAAATTTTAAGTGTAACAATATGCCAAAATATTAAGTGCAAGCTCAGCATGTTTATACAGATACATGTGTACAAGCTCGCTTCCTACCCAGTAGGAATAAAGTGAACTGGTGATGCAAGATTCAATTTATAGGGGAACACCGCTGCAGGAGTTGGGCAAACTCGATTTCTTGTTGTTTATAGCTTCAGAAATAGTCAAGGGTCTTAAAAACAATATACTGGTTGGTCCTACAGTGAAAAATGCCAGCTGAGCTGCTCGTAGAACTTTCCACATGTTTTCTTCGAAACCACTTTATCAAACTAAGCTGACTATTCCATGATTTGATTTAAAATTTTGGCTTACCAGGGTACAAGAACATGAGGTTATGAAGGAATCGAAGATGCGGAATGCAAAGCAAAATTAGGCGCTACATCAAAATTTGGTCAATGGAACACTTTTGTGAGCTCACAAAGGCTTACGAAAAGGAAAGTTACCAAAGAGTGGGAAGGCATGGAATTCGCACGACACAGACTTAGCTTCAGATTACTTGAAAACTGGTAAAACAATGCATGCTGAATAGTATTGTAACATTTTAGATCAACTGAAGGAAAAATTTCGTAAAATAAATTTGCAAAAGAAAAAAATATGTTTCATCAGGACAAGCCACCGTGTCACAAGAACGCTGTACTACGCCTAAAATTCATAAATTTAAGTTCGAATTGTTGGAGCATCCACCATATACACCAGATTTGACTGCCAGCGACTTCCATCTGTTTTAAGACCAAAAAAATGCATTCGTCAAAGGCGTTTTTCATCAAATGATGAGGTCTTAACAGCTGTGGAGGCGAATTTTGCGGCCTTTCCTGATACTTACTTTAGCATGGAGCTCATTAATTAAAATCTCGTTGGATCATATGTGATGATGTTCAGGGAGATTATTTATACTATAATAAAGAAACCGTAATAATACAAACCATAAAATTGTGTTTTTCTTATCGAACCGCAAAATTTATTGGATAACCTACACTGCGTTAAATAACTTAGTACTAGGAGTTATTGACACGTTTCGACAGCTTATTTGTTTCCTATTTAATTCTTAGTTTTTTTTTTAAGAAAATTTAATTCATTCTCCTATAAAAAAGAAACATAGGAATCCAAGTCAGAAATTTTGAGTAAATTTAAAAAAATTAAAAAAAAAATTCAGCAGAATTTCCCACTTTTGAATCAAAATTTTTAGAAAAATTCCGGGTAGTAGTTCTATAGCCCATTCAATTTTATTAGTGCATTGTAAAGAGCAAGTTTCACGAAGCTCAAAAATTGCGTTTATTTTTGGCATTTTTTTTTTGCTTGTGCATTCGAATGCTCGAAGTTTATTTTATAAAGGGCCGGTGTTGATTTTGAATAAAATACAATTATTTTAGAAAATTATTGTCATTTCTCTTTATTATAATAATATTGGTATGGCTCAATTACGTATGGAATAAAATATCGGCCAAATAGCCGCCGCGGCCTCGGCGGCACACCTCCATCCGATGGTCCAAATTTTCGATGACGCTGAGGCATAATTGAGGTTTTATGCCGAATTATCTCATTCTTTAGCTCTTGAATTGTTGCTGGCTTATCGACGTACACCTTTTCTTTCAAATAACCCCAAAGAAAGAAGTCCAACGGTGTCGTTGACGGTTAGGTGTGGTTCACATTCAACATCGGCCTTTGAAATTAAACCACCCTTTATGAATGAAAACACGCAACACTTGTCAGTAAGTCCCTGTGATAAGTATAGCAGTGTAAAGTGTATAGAAGTAAAAATTATTGTACTGCCTTTCTTCCCTCTACCCGCATTCTTCTGCAAAACGGATCACTACATTTTCTTGCAGGGCCAGATTGCTGACACCAGCGAAGGCTGACACGCTAAAAAACCCACAAATTAACTTTAAACAAAAGAGGGGATAGTTGCGTGAGTAGTTTGCACTATGCGTTTACAATTTGTTAAATGAAAATCTGCAGCTATTCCTAAGTAAACTGCCAAACTTTCACACATTCAAATGCTGCTTGAAAACAAATCACTTGGCTACTCTTTCGCGTATCGTCGGTAATAGAGAAACTAGAGAAAGAGACTAACATTCACACACCAATTCGTGTAAACCCACAAATAACAAGTAAAGCTGAACAAGAGTAGCTTCAGTGCTTCTGGTGCTGCTGCTGGTGTGTCGCTGATCAACCGACTCAAGTCAACTCAACCGAACCGAGTAGAGCATAGCTTTGCAGCTCATTCCACGACATAATTTATGACTTTCAATATTTTCAATACTTCAGCATTACCCGAGAAGACGCCATCCGCAATACTTACTCAACACTCTCAACTACACCAATCACCCGCTAACTTCCTCTGCATTCAGTTTGTCGGCGAGGAAGCGGAAGTCGGAAAATCAATGGCACTGTGAAACTGAAGCGTGGCAAAATGTATTCGCGCGAAGTGACAACTTTAATTTGAATGAAATGAAAGTGTATGAAGTGGCAGGAGAGCGGGATGGAGAGGTGGTAAATATAATAATTTTGTAAGCACTTACGGCATGAGGTTGGGGTAGCAGAGCCAAGCTGTGTGAATTTAGAAAAGGGAAAACAAAGCAGATGTGAAAAAAATCTGCTTTAAAGGAATAGCTTGAAATAGGAAAAGAAGAACAACAACAGCAACATGAATTGAAACATGCCAAAACTTAAGTACAAACCCAACAACAACAAGTCAAGTGCGCCTATCAACTCGGCACCGACATATAAAATGCCGATCAAAGGAAAACGGGAACCTGAGGCAGCTTACCGGCTGCTCTACGATAACAAATATTTATAGCACAACACCCACAAAAGTAGCAAAAACAAAAGTATGTACCAGCATGCAGCCAAATTCGCCATCGCAAGAACCGAACTCCCTACACAACAACATTAATTCGTTTACCAATAACAACAACTTAATCAGTGGCACTGATGCCGTTTAGTTACTTAGTAGCAAAAGGAGTGGTGTTGCAACGAAATGTAGCATAAACTGAAAATTCAGCTTATGCAAGCAAAAAATAAAAATAAATAAAATGCAAAAAATCGAACAGCAAGCAAAGCCAAAAAAAAAGAAACCAAAACAAAGTATAATACAATAAAAGGGATGGTCAAACTACATACACACACACATACCCAAATACATTGATATGTACAATGTATGTGGGTAGAAGTTTGTAAAAAGTAGGGGTGTGAAAATTTATTCCGCGCTTTGGCAGCTAATCGCAAAAAGTACATCATAAATCAACCGCGGCAACGTCGAATACAAATCAAGAGATCGAAGGCGGGCGACACGACGGCACACAAAGCGGTTGTGGACAAGGACAAAGAGCAGGCGTGAGGCAAAGCGAGTGAAGTGGACAATCGAATGGCTAAAACGGGATGTAGGCGGACGGATAAATCAATGAATAAGGAAGTGAAGGCGAGTCGGCGGCCACCAAAAGTAGTGAGGAAATGGCGGAGTTAATGAAGAGTTAGAAAAAGGCCAAAGGAAGGCGGAAGGCGGCGAGTTTGTTTGTAGTTCGAAAGTTATGTTAGAAAAATGTTGAAAGAAATATTTATGAGTTAAATAGTGTGGGCGGGGTTGGCTAACTATGAGCTGGGCAGGCAAGAAGGAAAATTAGTCGAAATTTAAATAAAAAGTACTTAAATTTAAATAAAGAGCACTGAAATATGGAAAGTGTTTGAAAAATATGAAAACTTCGATGAAATTTTCTTGATTTTTTCAGAATTGAAATTTTTTAAATTTCACTAAAAAAGTTTATGAAAATATTTGTTACTTTCGCAAACAGTAATACAGAGCACCTACTGATAAAGACTGAAATGGCGATGAAATTTTAGCACCTTTTCTTATGCAATAAATTTAAATATAAAAAATTTTAAAAAATTATATGAAATTCTCTCATACCAATATTTAAAAAATCTTAAAAAAAATCAGAATTTTGATGAAATTTCGTCCACTTTCGTTCGAAAGCGTTCAAACTTGTGAAATTGTTTCCAATATATATTTAAAAGATTTAAGAAAATAAAAGATTTAAACAAAATGAAATTTTAGAAAAAATATCTAAAACGTCTCAATTACAAATTGGAATTTCAATAAAAATTTGGTCGATTTTTAGGAACCAAAATTTTTGAAATTTCTATAAAGAAATTCTATATAAAAAATGTTCGGGAATATTTGTAATTCTTCCAAACAATAATATGAAACATCTAATGATAGAGCTCGAAATTGCGATGAAATTTTTAAAATTTTTCTATAATAAATTTAAATATAACAAACAAGTAACCAAAAACTCCGAAACAAAAATCGGAATTTCGAGGAAGTTTCGTCCATTTTTGTTCTTAAGTGTTAATTTTTGTAAAATTTTCGAAAAAAATATTCAAAAAATTTTATAGGAATACAAGTTTGAAATTTTAGAAAGAATATTTAAAAAATTATAAATACGTAGGTATTGGATTTTCGATAAAATTTCGTCCATAATCTCCAGAAAATATTTAAAAATATTGTGAGAATACATACTTAAAATTTTAGAAAGAATATCTAAAAAAATTAAATAAAAGTTGGGAATTCGATGAAATTTTATGGATTCTTTAGAAAACATTTTTTGGAACTTCTATAGGAAAAATATAAAAAAACATAAAAAAAAATTAAAAAAAATATAAAAAAATGTCTATAAAAATAATAAATTTTTTTGAAATTTCTATAAAAAAAATTTTTATAAACAATTTTACGAGAATATTTGTGATTCTCCCAAACAAAAATTTGAAGAGGTTATTGATTTAGTATATTGAAATTGCGCTGAAATTTTAAAACTCGTTTTTTTTTAAATGTTTAAAATTGCTCTATAATAAATATAAATGTAAAAAATGTAAGAAAAGTATTCCAAATTTTCCCATATAGATACTTAAAAAATTTTAAAATATTAGAATTTCGATTAAATTTCCTCCATCTTTTGTTCTAAAAGAATAAATATCTGAAAATTTTCCGAAAAATATTAAAACATTTTTTTGAGAATACATATTTCTTCTTTTAGAAATAATATCTAAAAACCTTTCAAGGATATTTATATCGATTTTATAAGATATTTTTTAAATTTCTCTAAAAAATTTTTATAATTAAAAAACTTTATGAAAATATTTGTAATTGCCCCATCTACGGATAAAATAAAATAAATTTACTTATAGAAATGTATAAAACTTCTATGCCACTTTATCAATTTTTTTAAAGATACAATAGCACGAAATTTTCCTAAAAACTATTTTATAAAAATTTTTCAACATAATTTCAAAACTTTTTTTGAATGCAATGCAATTTATCCATTATATTAGAGGATTTTTCTAAAGGATTACGCAGTTTGAAAAATTAAATTTAAAACTTCGAAATTACTTTGATTTTTTTTTAAGAAGTAGTTTAATTGAAATTTTTCAAACTATGTAATCCAATATAATTTTTTTCAGTATATTAGAGGATTTTTCAAATTTTCCTTAAAAATAATTTCAATGTCTTAGTAATTTCAGCGTAGTTTGTGGAGGAATATAAAAAAATTTCATGTAAAATAAGTTGCGAAAATATTTGCAATGCTCCCAAACAAACCTAAAAAATGAATTGATAAGGTCTGATTTTTTCACGAAAATTCATGATTTTTTTATTGAAAATTAAGTTAAATTTTTCAAAATAATTCCAAAGTTTTTTTTAATGTCAGTGTAGTATTTTAGAGGATTAAAATGTTCTGAAATTTTTGCAAAAAAAAAAATTCATATAAAAAATGTGACGAAAATATGTACAATGGTCTCAAAAAAAACCTAAAAAATATATTGAAAAGTTTGAGTTTTCCATGAAACATTAAAATTTTTTTATTGAAAATTAAACGAAAACTAATTTTCGTATAAAATATTTATGTTTATGTAACTAAACTATTTTTTGAGTTTGAGCCAATTCGTACTGTAAAAATGATTGATATCTGAGAGAATGGGAGATGACTCAACAGAAAATACTGCGATTTTCTTATAATGACCAAGTGACCTTTTCAGTTTACCGTACGGCCATAAGCACACGCGGAAAAACGTTTTTTTTGTTTTTATTTTAACATGATAATATACATATTTTTTTTTTAATAAATTCCCTCCACCAAAAAAAAAATGCAAATAATTAATGCACGATTTTGATTGTATTAAATATTAATTAATAAAAAATCTGTTTAAGAACTAGAAGAAAAAGATGCGTATACTTTGCCCAACACTGTAGCCTCAAACGCATCATATGCAATCAAAAAAAAAAAGATATCTGTCTGTGAAACTTTGAAAGCATTTTTTCAAATTCAGCCAACACTTTTTTGTTAAGTTAAATACCCAATCAACATACGATCAAATAGTGAGCAACTCAAATACTTAAGTCACATAAATATTGAAAAGTGAGTGCTGATGGTTTTTTTTTATCAGAATAATGCGATAATCAAGCACATATTGAGCATAAAGCGCTACCAAATTGGAAAAATGCTTGAGCAGAAAGTAATATTTGCACTAGCAAAATACAAGAGTGCAGTGCAAACACACACAGCTACATCAGCTAACACATGCATTAGTTGCCCAAGAAGCCTTTAATCGAGTTTATAAGGCCTTACACCACTTTACTCACACTCACTGCCTTACTCACACAATCACTCGCGTTGCCAACTGCGCCTGCTGCTATGGATTTGCAGACATTTTTCAGATTTGCGCTCTACTGTTAACAAAATGTATTTGCACACTTTTCAATTTTCAGCGAACCAAAAATGGAACACTCAAAATCGGGTAGCGAAAATTTGGCAGCACAAAATGAAGGACAAGCGGAAGAGCGAACAAAAAAATAGCATTAAACAGCAAACGCATAAAATGAAATAAAAGGAAAAAAGATGTTGAAAAAATTGTTCCTGCCCAGTCCAGCTAAGCTCATAGCAAATAAGTCAAATGCACCATACCGGCTCCTGGTCTGGTTACACAAATGAATGCTGCGAAAATTAAAAGGATTTTAGCCAATGTTTACTTAAGATGCAAACAAAAAAATCAGAAATGAAAAAAGTGAGCGAGCGCAAAAGGATGGCAAGAGTGGACAGAACAATAAAAAAAAGTTCATAAAAAGGGGGACAGTAATAAAAATAAGAAAGTGATAAAAAGTAAAAAGCCACTAAATCGAAGGAACGATAAAGGATCTGTGGATAGCGTAAAAGTGGCTTACTGAAAAAAACACAAAAGAGAGCAAAAAAATGAGGATTTTCCTAAAAGAAAAAGTCTCAAAAGCTGGCACAAATCACTTAAAAAAAATTGTAAAAAATAAAAAAAAAAATACTAAAAGGCAGCCTCGATAAAGGCAAGATAATGTTTAAGTAGTGCGAATAGCTGAAGTTTGAGGAGTGAGTGTGTAATGTAAGGAATTTTCTCCCTCCCGCCCTTCATGCCAACCACCGCTTCATGAAGGACGCGTAGAATGGCGGCCAACACAAACTTGCTAAGCAAATATGAATTATAAAGTGAACATAAAATGTTTGAGGAAGCAGCGGATAGAAGAAAAAACTACTTGAAAAAGTCCATAAAAAGGAGCAAGAAGACTAAGCGGCTAAGTACTCCAACGAAGGCAAAGTAAAATGAAAAAAAAAAAACTAAAATGTAAACGCGGTCGAAAAATTTGTGAAGAAAGCTTGATTATGTTTGCTCCACCGAATTGCCTTATCTGACTTGGGCAGGCTGTGCAGTTGACGCTTTTGTTGGTCTTAGGAAATTCTGTAACCTTAAACTTCAAGTCAATTAGAGATGTGGACAAAAAGCAAATAGGAAATGAGATAGAAAAAAGAAATAGAAAAATTAAAAAAAAAAAAAAATTGAAAAAAAATTGTTAAACATTTTATTAAAATTACTATTCATTCACGGTAATACTTAACTTAGTGATGCAATTTTGATACCCTGCCCTTGCGCGCAAAACCAGTGACTACTCAAAATAATTAAATCTCTATCTACTCCATCCCAGTCCAATCTAAAGCTATCAGCGTATACCACACAGAATATAGTGAAATTTATTATTCTCCTTGACTGCCCTAGCAGACACCTAACCGATTGTAATCGATTTCTGCAAAAGTACTTTGGTTCTTATTTTCCCTTGTGTCGCAATTAGAGGCACTAAGTGCAGCCGAGTCCGTCTCTCGTTGGTACTGCCAAAGCAGAGAAGGCCTCTCTCTTGCTTTCCCAGACAACCAGCAGGTACCAAATCGAATGCTTTCAGGGCTGAAGCACTTGAAGCCTCGATATAATTCTTCGATCTTTCCCTATATGAAAAAAGTAGTCTAGTGAGCCGATCTCATTCGGTTTAATATGAACGAAAGTAATCATTCATTCGCTGCAGTTCTCATTCGAACTCCATTGCAGTCACCTCACCGAGTGTCTATTACGAGGCAGCCGAAACTTGCCAGACTAACTTGAGTCAATCACTCACAATAACACCAGACAGAAGACAAGATGATTCGTCCACAACCACTTTTGAGAACAGTGGGAGGAGTTGATACTATCGCTGGCTTCATAAGAGAAGGACCTACTTCCAGTTACTTGGTTGTGTCAATAGACATAAACACGGCTGATGAAATGCCTTACAGCAGCCCCAGTGTGAAAATCAGCCGAGGAGAAGGAATGCTATAGAGTTAGTGGGAGCATGCCCCACATACCGCTGGTGCGACAGCGTCTTTGATAATGTTTCTGACATTTTGATTTTAACCTCCTAACAAAAAAAAAAAAAAAACTAACGAAGCAAGGGAAATATTTTGGCATCCGTGTTCGATTGTAGGTCTGCGTTCCATGTTTTTTCAGCTTTTCCATTATTTTAGTAGGGTCCAAATGTCTTACATAGCATATCGATGGAAGTTACCTCATTTTTCTTTGCTCCTCACTTTTAAATCGATTACTAGCACAGATAATATTCTTAATTTTGTTTCTTTTTAAAGGAATCCCACCAAAGCACCTGAGGGACCAAATCTCCTGAGCCACCAAAGCATCTAATCCCCTTCAGCATACTTAGAATAACCAGCGCTTAATGGGTTAATCAAATTACTGAGCAGCTTCCGTTCTGTACCAAAAATTCCCAGGTCTCAGAGTTAAGAGGACGCTAGAATTATGGCCAGCTCGAATACCTAAAACTACTTGGAAAGAGCTTGGAATTCCTTTCCCATTCTAAAGCATAGCTGGGTCAATACGGAGAGAAGTTTTTCATGAATGGTTCAATGTAAGAATGTAAATTATAAAATATTTTGAGGTAATGCTACAAAGTAGATCCCTCCATCAATTGGAAGAACTCACAAAAGCAATTAGAAGAAAGCTTGTAATGATTTCAACATTCTACTACTACTACTGAACCAGATAGGTAGGTAGGTCTGGTGGCTGCCAATATGACACACTTCGACCTGTCGTAGGTCCGTTGTGGTACCATTGGAACTTCTCCTTACAGTATGTGATCCATTTTAAACCATCCTGCGGATTTTACAAACGGGCTTTACTTCGTTAGTTTAAGATGCGCTATATCCCATTCTTCTGATAAAAATGCACTACCAAGCATGTAAAGCCTTCTGCTGGCTAATACCAGGAGGGTTGTAAGGTCAGAGTTTTTGAAATGAAAAACTCATACCTCCCATTGCTTTAATATTCGCTCGGACTTTATTGCCATTGATCTGCGTCTCGTAGGGTCGATAATTCTATGCAGCAAAGGCTAGAGCAAGGCGGTGTCCCAAACGGCATGCATTTAAAAGAGAATGGCCAACTGCACGGAATGTCTCAAGATGGACCGAGGTGCTGGATTCCATGACTTATAATTATGGAACAAAAATAGAATCCATTTTGATTAATCAAATGTGCACTGGGTTGGCCTCTTGGGCTAATAAAAAAAGGAATCCAATAGCAATGGCTTGCACTGGCTTGGAGAAGTTGGGTATATGTACAACAAATCTGAGACAACCGATTTACTAAAACAAGGACAGACGTTTTCAGAATTTCAGTAACTATGACAAGAATAGGGTTTATTCTTCACAGTGTCGTGAGCATGAGACTTTTGCAATTTTGACACGCGCCTCCGCGACAGAAGTGGAGAACAGTGGGTCGGTAACGAACAACTCGAAATGTGTTCAAATATATCAAAGAGCTCTACAACCACAGACTAGCCCTAATCTATACTGATTCCAGGATCTTAGTTGTATTACGGGAAATGAGGAACTAGACGAACGTTCGAGAAAGGATCTGAGGCAGAACTTTGCAAATCGAGTTTGAGCAAGCCGCGCTGGGTTTCTCCTATTTTCAGAAGTTGAACGAAGAACATACTGAAGCTCTCAAACACTATTATATGGCTACTCAAGCAACTGTTATGGGTACCGCTCTGGTCTTCTGGCTTTCATATTCTGAGCTGCACATCATGAATTCCCTAGCAGCTGTAGAATTGAGCAAGGGGTTCTACCCATGTGAATGCCCCGCACCTTAAGGAATGTGTTAGCGATTTCTGAAGAACCAGTGAATTATCGTGGATATGAACAGCTCCATGAATGTGAAATGGGTATTTGCCGACTCTTTTATGGGGCAGTTAATGGGTTAAAATGCTCTATGAAAATATTTCTCGTGAAATTATACTGTACCCTATGATCAAAAAGTACCGGGAATGTTTAATGTAAACGAACTGCGCACGTGGGAACCGGTTCATATTTCTTCTTATGTTGGTAGGACTGACAACATCTGTCACAAGACACATTTGTCACTTTTTAGCACCATCGGATCATTAGTATCTGCTTGGCCGGCCGTTTATGTGGGCAAACAATTCTTGGATTTTGCATTATGATAACGCGCCATCGCATCGAGCCCAAATTGTGCTGAATTATTTGACTAAACACCAAGTAAATACCATCAGGCAAGAACCGAATTCACCTGATATGGCCCCCTGCGATTTCTTTTTGTTTCCTAAGTTGAAGTTACCACTTTGTGGAAGGAGATTTCAGTCGATAGAGGAGATCAAAAAGAATGCGACGAAAGAGCTGAAGGCCATCCCTTCGTCGGCCTACCAGAGGTGCATGGCGGACTGGGTTAAAAGTTGGCACGTGTGTGTTGCTTTAGACGGGTCATATTTTGAAGGAGATAAAATAAATTTGCTTGAAATTGAACTCTGTTTTGTTTTATTTCAACATTCCCGGCACTTTCTGGTCCTGGGGTAAAAGGCTTCTTTAAAGATTTTTTCCACTTTTTTGAGAACAGCTTTGGGCGGGACAAGCTAACTTAGTGGCCCCTAAAATAAATCTCGAGCTAACTTTACACATTCATCGAGTTTTTTGAGAATGGCTGGATAGACATACTTCCAGTAAACACCAACACAGTCCGATCTGGTTTCGGTTGTTGCATAGTGTAATCAGCCGAAGCGATTATATCAATTGGCCGCTTCAAAGCTGCATCTACTTTGCGACTACAACATGCAAAATCGCGAGATCCTTCTGTCCGCGGGTAGATCGAAGGCGCTCGAGAGAACGTCTAAGGCTGAAAAAGCCGCAGCTCTCGAATTTTGCCGGTATCCTAACCATTGTTATTGCTTCAAGTCCTTTCTGCAATGGCTGTCTGGAGGATGAGGTGGAATCATCGGTATACCTTTTTCTCAGTTTTTCAGCGCTCGCCGGGCTACGATTCAGGCATCTTGGTTCTCATTTATTTGCTACTCCTTTAAATATAGCAGGTTTAGATATCACACCTGATGGATTTCATCAGTAGCTTGAAGCGGATAACGCAATTCAAATTACGAGGGTCGTTTGAAAAGTCGGCGCAATACTAAAAACTACTTAGTTGTTTGGGGTAAGGCCTTTTTTATTTTTTGACATGGTCTCTTTTTAGAATTATATACTTTGTCTCACGATGTTCTAGTTTTTTGATCTCTTCCGAATAATAAGATTTGTCCAGGTCTGAAAAACAGCCATTCGTTACTGCAATCAACTCTTCGTTTCAGTGAAATCTTTTTCCCGCCAGCCACATTTTCAAATTGGAAAATAGATAGAAGTCCATGGGAGCTAAGTCTGTAGAATAGGTGGCATATTAAACGAGTTGGAACCCTATTTCCTTCTTAATTTGGCGACCACAACTGCTGAGGCGTGAGCTGGTGCGTTGTCGTGATGGAAAAGCACTTTTTTGAAAATCACTCGCCTTCCTCGATTCAAACCAATGCCAGTCACAAAGAACTATATCGATCTGACTGAGAGTTGATGTGTGTTCCTCCAAGAAATGCTACTACCTAAGCATAACCTCGATGCGCGCCAGTAGTGCCATCTCTGTGACTTTGTACGAACTTTTTAAACGACACTCGCAGCCACCGTTTGGTCGTCATTCTTCTCTAATCCCAAGCCCGCTCTTCATTTTTCCCCTTTGTTCTGTGCTTTCCCTCCTCTGTTTTCCTCTCTTTGGTATGACATTGGATGAATTTTATTCTTTGTACAACTGGGCTCTTCCATGAGCGCCTAGTTAACCTTATCTAATCTAACCTAGAATGAGTCGTAGAAATCAGGTCAATCAATTTTTGTTTTATTTTCATTCCAACTTTTCCCCACTTTCCAATAGAGAAAATAATATTTGAAAAGAAATCCATACGCCTTTTATACATTAAAGATGGACCACCCTGCACATAGCAAAAATGCCAAAATTGAATATCCCAACTGACCCGAATCCCATGGGTTCTCAAGCGGAATGGTCACTGAGTAGCCAGCAAATTATTGCAACATTCATTCGTACCCAAACGCACCATTGAGTGGCAAACTCCAAATCAATAAAAGCACTAACAACAACAATAAGAGTAATAGCAATAAAAGGTACACCAACAACAACACTCAGCATTCTTCGCTACTTTTGTGGTAGCGATTAGTTTGCACTAATGCAACATTTGGCAGTGCCACCACAAAGCCGATGGGAGACGTAAAAGGTGGCCTGCTCTGGGTTGCGTCTACTCGTATTTCCTAGTGTTGTTCTTGTTGCTATTTTAGCTTTATCAAATGGAAATGCAAACGCTTTGAGGAGCACTTAACACAAATGCATTTATGTACACCAAAGGTAGGAAGTACGGACGGACGGACAGACGGGCGGCAATAACGATGGCGTTGATGTTGATGCTGATTTGGACGATGACGGACGGCTGCTCAGGGTGAGGGTGTTAAGTTAACGAACGAATGAACATGCAACATGCAGCAAATAGCAAACAGCAAGCAATAATACGCCAAACGCCCACACCTCCAGTCCGAGCAGCAGACGCTCATGTTTCGATTGTTATGCGGTGTTGGCAATGTTAGAGAATTATTGATGTTGTTGTTATTTTTTTGCCAATATTGTGGCTATTGTAAGCACAATCCTCCTGGGAAAATGGCATAGCGCACACGGTAAGCTTGCCACAAAGACTCAACCGTAGAAGAGACAACGAACGAAGGTGGTAGCCACTTCAGAAATACTTGCCACAAAGTGGCATGTAGTGTGTCTGTTTGTATCTGCCACATGCCCGCTTTGTCAGTGTAAGCAATAAGCACAGCGGTGCGTACGGTAGTGGCGGGCATGACCTGGCAATCGACTTATGTTGCATTCCACAATACGAGTATCAATGAGTTGTTGTTGTAGTTGTGTGCGTGTGTGCGAATGTGTGCATCAAAACAGTGCTGCCTCAAAGACAAATTCGTATTCAATAATGCAACCGATTGACATGAAGATCAGCAGCTGCCACACACACGCACACGCGGCATGTATGTGGCAAGACAGTTCATGTATGTATGTGTGTGCATGCACTAAAAGCAGTGCAAATATGCTGCAGTGCAATTGTTGCTATAGTGCCGCAACCAACGCTTTGCTCACCATTTACCTGCAACCAACAAACACACCACCTTGCCACATATTTACATGTGCTACTTAGGTGCAAGCATTCTTGCTGCGGCTTTTCTGGCAAGGCTTTCGATTTGTTGCCACCTCTGCAGCCACCGTTATCTTGCTGATGCTTGCTGCGCACTACTTCACTTCTCCTTCTCATGATGTTGCACATACAGCATCCTTTTTGCAATCGCAATTGCAGTTGCGTATTGCAAATGTCATTAAAATAACGCTTCATAAATCATCCCGAAAAACATGTTGCAATGAGAACAACAGCCATAACCACTTTTCATGCTCCATAAGTTGCATGCAACTAGCAGCAGCAGCAGCAATAAGAGGAATGCCTCAAAGGTACGAGCACCCTTTGGTGTTGCTTTTGTTGGTGTTAGCCATTCATGCGCGCAAATTCTCTAATATCATTGACGTGCGCTAGCACACACATACATACATACATGCATACATATACACATACATACACACATCCATGCCAATATAGACTTTCGTTAGCGCGGCAAAGAGCTGTCAGAACCAAAGCGGTTTGCTTAGAAAATATCTCTTCAAGAGTTGCATTTTCCCCATTTTCGTTCCTTAGTCGTTTTTTTTTTTTTTTTTTTTTTTGTTGCATTATTTTGCTTTCAAATTTCAGACCAATGCTGCACATATTTCTCCGCTCGATGTGGCACAGAAATTTCTACTCTGTATTTATTTCTTCCACTGTATTACTGCTGTCATCCTGTTGCATCAATTTATCTTCAGTGCCATTTACAAATTTGTGCATTCTCGCTCAAGGAATGATATGCAGCAGGGCTCTGTCGAAGTCGCAGAGATGAAGAAAGTAAATTCAAGTCTTCGTTTTATTTTATTTCATCGTTTCTGCGTTCTTTACTAGATGCAACTGGCTCTGCATATATTTTACTCAATTTTATTTTAGTTATTGAATTTATTTTATTTTTTGCATTTGATCTTATTTTTATTTTATTTTATTTATTTAAATTAATTTTGCTTAATTTTTACTTAATCTTGTTTATTTCAGTTAATTTTCTTTTTTGACATTTTTTTATATATATTTTTAAATTTTTGTTTTTGATTACACTTAACTTTCAGTTTTAGTATGGTGGACTGCGACAAGAAAACTGACATACTTAATGCCACTGGAAAGGTTTCAGCGACTCGCTGTTCTGTGCATAACAGGAGCGATGAAAACCACTCCAACGGCGGCGCTGGAAATGATACTCAGCATGCGACCTATTGACCTTTTGGCGGAAAACCTGGCAGCGAAAACCGCGAGGAGGCTGGTGACTGCTGGAGTATTCACCTGTAGAACATTCGGACACAGCTCAATAGGAAAGTGGAGCTCAGGTTCACAGACTACATGACTCCGTACCTTAATTCGGAGAGAAAGTTTCGTACTACAATTGAAGAGGAGGGATGGCACAAGGGCATTAAGCCTGGCCATAGAACTTTTCACATCTATACAGACGGCTCTAAAACTTTAGATGGAGTGAAAGCGGGCATTTACTGCTCAAAACTATGGATAAGGCAGCCTCTCAAGCTGCCAGACAACAGCAGTATTTTCCAAGCAGAAGTTTTTGCTGTGGGAAAAGCGGCAGAGCTAGCCGCTACACAAGAACAAGAAAGAACTCAATAATCTATACTAATATTATAAAGAGGAAAACTTTGTTTGTTTGTTTGTAACGAATAGGCTCAAAAACTACTGGACCGATTTTAAAAATTCTTTCACCATTCGAAAGCTACATCATCCACGAGTAACATGGATCATATTTTATTTTGGAAATAGGGCTCGAGATATAAGTCAAAACGTGGACCCGGGTAACCTTCGGATGTGTATGTACAATATGGGTATCAAATGGAAGCTGTTGGTGAATGCTTTAGTCCAGAGTATCTTTCATGCCACTCCGTGACTAGGGTCTCGAGATAGAGACCAAAACGTGGACCCTAGAATGTGTTTGTACAATATGGATATCAAATTGAAGCTGTTGGTGAATGCTTTAGTACAGAGTATTTTTCATGCCGCTCCGTGACTGGGGTCTCGAGATATAGGTCAAAACGTGGACCCGGGTAATCTTTGGTTGTGTATGTACAGTATGGGTATCAAATGAAAGCTGTTGATAAGTGCTTTAATACGGGGTAATTTTCATACCTATTGATGACTAGGGTCTCGAAATATATCCCAAAACGTGGACCCGCCGTGTCTTTGCACCGAATTAAACCAAACTTACACACATTGTTAAGTAGGTATTGAAGATGATTTCCGTATAGTTTGAATACCTATTGGTAGATAGGGTCTCGAGATATAGGTCAAAACGTGGACCCGGGTAACCTTTGGTTGTGTATGTACAATATGGGTATCAAATGAAAGCTGTTGATAAGTGCTTTAATACGAGGTAATTTTCATACCTATTGATGACTAGGGTCTCGAAATATATGCCAAAACGTGGACCCGCCGTGTCTTTGCACCGAATTAAACCAAACTTACACACATTGTTAAGTAAGTATATAAAATGGGTTTCGTAAAGTTTGGTTGTAATTCGGAGCAGTGGCAACGGGTACAGCGTTCTTTTGAGCCAGCCATAATGTCGCTTACTTTTTTAACGCTTGGGGCGAAACTGAACTGTCAAATTGACAGTGTGAGTTACAATGTGTCAATATTTCTTTCTGATTTGGATGCCATAAGGAAAAAACGTAAGTGGAACAGTGAATAATTTCTTACCAAATTTGAGAATTTAATGCGAAATCCGAATGAAATTATGTGTTCGTGGAAGAAACAATTTTTTTCGTTTTTTTTTTGTTTTGAAAAATATAAATGGATAATGGTTAAAAAAGCTCCAATGCTTAATAAAACATATAAATTGAAACGAAAAATTCATGGATGATCAGGAAAAAAGACGATTGTTTCTTAGTTATTCATTTGCGTTGATTTGAAATTCAAAAACAATCTTCTTTTTTCCTGATTTTCAATTTATATTTTATATTTACTCAAAAACAAATAGAAAAACAAAAAATATTGTTTATGCCAAAGCGGTTGAATAAAGAATAAAGAAATAAATAATATGAAAATCATATATTTTCTGTTCTTAACCATATCTATTCTATTTTAGTGTGCCCAGCGAAGGAGGCCGGGTTTGCTAGTTAATATATACGTGGACATTCCAGCCGCAATAAAAGCAATAAGCTCATGTTGTATTACGTCAACGGACGGAGCAGAGAGGCCACAGAAAGGCTAGGCGCAAACAGTAGGCTGCATAGGCCTGGTCACAAATGCATTATGGGAAACGAAATAGCAGATCAAATAGCAAAAAGTGCTGTTAGACTATCATTTGTACAAGAGAACGACATCCCAAACCCGCTAAACACAATACACAATGAAATTGACGACTACATGAAAAGGAGAGTGGAAGCTTGGTGGACTAATTTGACCAAATGCAAAACAGCAAAAGCCATGTGCAGAACTAACAACAACAAAAAACTGACTCAATTCGTACTTCCGCTCTCGCGAAAGGACTGCAGAACTATTATACTACTGTGGGCAAAAAGTAAGCGGAATTTATTTGTCAAACTTCGCGGGATTAAAATTTTATGTGAATGTCATTATCAGTAATATATTTACGCTTGTGTTTACCAAACGACCAAGAGTGCATTTTTCGATTTTTACAATGTCTGATTTGATTGAGCAGAGAAGTGCCATCAAATTTTGTTTGCGGAATGAAATTTCGGCTGCGGAAACGTTTAGCATGTTGCAGAAGGCATTTGGTGATTCGACCATGTCGCAGAAAAATGTTTATAAGTGGTACTTCAAAGAGGGTCGAGAACGTGTTGATGACTTGGAGCGCTCCAGACGACCATCGACGTCAACAGATGACCAACACGTCAATAAAGTGAAGGAGTTAGTGCTCAAAAATCGTTGGTTAGCTGTTAAAGACCTTACTGATATGATCGGAATATCAGAAGGATCTGTGAAAATCATTTTGAAAGACCATTTGGGCCTACGAAAAGTCAAATCTCGTTTGGTACCGAAAACTCTCAATTTCTTGGAAAAAAGTCGTCGCGTTGATGTGTGTGAAACAATGCTTTCAGACTATCAGGACAAGCTCAAATGCATCATTACGGAAGATGAGACTTGGATTTATACTTACGACCCTGAAACAACCGACCAATCAAGCGAAAATCGTGCTAAAGGCGAGGCCAGACCGAAAAGAGCACGTCAAAGTCGTTCAAAAATAAAGGTCATGATGACAGTTTTTTTCGATTTTCGTGGTGTGGTGCACTATGAATTCCTTCCACCTGGCCAAACTGTTAATAAGGAATATTATTTGAGCGTTATGCGTCGTTTACGTGAAGCAATTCGTCTAAAAAGACCAGAATTATGAGCCAACAACTTTTGGTTTTTGCATCTCGATAATGCACCGTCTCACACTGCACTCGTTCTTCGTGACCATTTCGCCAAAAATTCCACACATATCGTTCCGCAACCACCGTATTCGCCTGATTTGGCTCCGTGTGACTTCTGGCTATTCCCAAAACTCAAGAGACCACTCCGGGGAACGCGTTTCGAGTCGATTGAGGAGATACGAGTAAAAGCTGAATCGAAGAAGGTGCTGATGACTATACCGGAAATGGACTATTTGGCATGTTTCGGGGATTGGGGAAATCGTTGACATAAGTGTATTTCATCGAGAGGGGATTATTTTGAAGCGGATGAAATTGATTTACAAGAATAAATAAAGATTTTTCATTTTACAACCAAATTCACCTTACTTTTTGCCCACAGAGTACATAGGTATTCTAACAGGTCATAATCTATTGACTACACATGCGTACAAGATAGGGATTGCTAACACGGACAAATACAAGAAATGCTGGGAGGATGTTGAGGAAACTTTAGAACACCTTCTGTGCGTCTGTCCGACAAAACGCGTTTAAAACGCTTGGGAGCCCTATTGTTTGAGGGTCTGGAGGACGTCTCAAAAGCAGAGCCCCTAGAGCTGAGATTCGCAAAAGCGATGACATCTTACACGATGTCTACTTTCAGTATTCATAGAGGTCGGTCTCCATCTGGTATCGCTAGGGGCCAAAACGTCTTATTGCCAACCAGGCTAACCTAACTTAACCTAACTTTCAGTTTAATTTATTTGTTTGCTTAATATTTTTGATTTAATTTAATTCAGATTTTAAATTTATCTAATTTATTTTTTTTCATTTTTCATGTTTTGCTACTCTTTTTAATGTATGTAATATACATATTTTTTTAATATATTTTTTTTTATTTTTTTTATTTTACT